>NC_083461.1:40063460-40110960 GCF_030014155.1 Tachysurus vachellii | reverse complement strand
TCCGTCATGGAAGAGACAAGCTGAACCAACCTAACCCTCACAGGTAACACACACACATACACACACACATACACACACAAGGTTATATTTGTATGTAATGGGGCCTCTGTTCATGCGCAGATTCTCGCGAATAGCCGAAACGATCCAGACAATGGAGAAGGACGGCATCAACTCACTCAGCTACAGTGTGGTGAGCTGGGAGAAGAACAAACTGTACACCAAAATCGTGGTGGACATCGGAAAGCCTCCTCACTTATAAACCCCAAACACCTTCACGCTTTTCTGGCATCATAAACTGTGAGTTCTTTATGGAGAAGAACTCAGGGACACGTCTATGGATTGCTGGAAAGCATGAAGTTTACTTCTTCATTCTTATCTTTATTTTATTTCTTTTTGACAACTGACCGGAGAAATCCTCTGGGAGAATTCTGAGGAGGAAGAGTTTTGGGATAAAACACAGTGAGCAGGTGAAGGTCAAGAGCAGTAGGTGGGTGGAGGGCGTGATCACAGCTGCATCTCACTCTCACTGATCTGACAGGAAATACAGGCTGTAGAGTGTGTGTGTGTGTGTGTGTGTGTGTGTGTGTGTGTGTGTACATGGTGTCATGTTACCCACTCTTTAGGCCTGGAATCTATTGTTCTGACACAGGACCAGAATGACCTGAAGTGAGTCATTATGAACTGATCGCCACACGGCCCTGTGTTATTAGTGGCTTAGTGACGAATTTAACACACCTGAACAAATCGTTTCATACCTGGATGCTGTACTTCAGTCAGAGATGTGTGTGTGTGTGTGTGTGTGTGTGTGTGTGTGTCTCTAAAGAAACCCAAAGAATAAGCACTCCTTCGGTTTAAACAATGTGGTATTGCATACTGAAATAAGGGTGTGTTCATTTGTTTAAATCT
Source organism: Tachysurus vachellii (assembly GCF_030014155.1). Taxonomy (NCBI): domain Eukaryota; kingdom Metazoa; phylum Chordata; class Actinopteri; order Siluriformes; family Bagridae; genus Tachysurus; species Tachysurus vachellii. The sequence continues at coordinate 40,110,054 of NC_083461.1, read as the reverse complement.
GTGACAGTGCAGTTGACCGTTTAGTTGATTTCCTCATCATCATCATCATCATCATCATCATCATCATCATCATCAGTGTCATTAACCTGCTGGACTCTGGAATTTATTTTAAAGTTAAAAGCTAAGGACGTTATGACGCTGGACTGTTTAACGTCAGATTTCTAGAACTCACCCTGAGCTCATGACTTCCCACCTACTGGAGCTCTGAAGGTCCAGTAGAAGTCTGGAGCATGTGGAAGATGGAGTTCATATCTGGTGGAGTTTTATTCTGCATGTGAAAGTCCATCAGCTGTTTGTCAGGACTGTTTAAGGAAGCACTGGACTTCTCTCTCATCCTCCATCGTTCACTTCCCCTAGCAGCTCAGTAGTGTGTATCATGACACTATCTTTAGGTGGGCGTGGCCTGTCTGACTTCCTGGTAAGAGATGGGAGGGGCTACGGAGATGACGCAAGTTATCTAATGTGCTGCCATAGATATCTATACACTAGATGTCACCTTGGGGTCCTAAAAATGCTTCAAAACCGCCGCCATCTTTGTACAGTGCTCCTTTACCTCAAATGCATGGAGGATGCCGGACTTCTGTGCTGCATTTGGTTGTTCAAACGAAAGAAATCTAAAAACCAGACAGTAAGGGATTACATTACACAGGTGAGAATGTGTTTTATGATGTTGAATGTTAGGAAATTATATTTCTGGTTACGTTTTAGTCCTTGGTTAACGACCGCAGCTAATCCATACTAGTTACTCATTAGTTTGTGACAGTTAGGAAAACAGACAATGTTTGTAGATTCCGAAGCTCTTATTAAGGACAAGCATGACCCATGTTTTTTTGCTTAAAGGTAAAGACCCAACTTTATGTTCTGTAAGATTCCCTTATCTGTCAAACATATTTTATTAGATTGTCCTGGACTTAACACAAGCAGAACGCTCTTTTATCAACTTACTTCACTTAAAGACATATTTAATGACATTATGTCTGAAAAGGGTTTGGATTTTTTTTATCGTATGTTAATAAAAATAAAAAATTGTATAATATGACTTGCTGTTTATATTTGTTTTGTTTTTATTGTATTTATAAGATATTTGTGTTTTTGTAATTGAATTTTACCATGAAAATAGCTTTTGATTGCTGACATGGTATTAAATAAAATAATCAGAATCTGAATCTGTTTGTAGATTCCCAAGTGATAAACAGAGACGAGTTGCAGTTGCAGCACTAAACACTTTTTTTTTAAATGGTTAACTCAGCTGACAGTCCTGGAAGGATGTCACCAGTTAGGTTGGCAGTTCAACCTCAAAGCAGGAAAATTGCAGGAAAAGAATAAAAAGATTGAACAGTCTTTGGCACCTCAACTATCTAACTTTCACATTATGTTCCTCTCAAATTTGTGATTTGCTTCCACCTGCAAATTGCTTTTTGTATCATATTTAATAAACCAATCCAATTTAAATGTTTAAATGAACATGTATAGTCACACCATTGTAGCAGTGTTACATGCAGTAGGCTATAAGGTAAGTAGTGATTGTTCATATAAAGTTTACTCAAGTGGAAGAATGTAAGTAATAAACTTACACCTACTAGCACTATGTATTATATTGTGAAAAAGAAGATTATCTTAATATCAAAACCTTAAATTTTCTCTCGACTTAATGATAAATACATGTCTGACATTTGGAACGAACCAAAAAAAAACCTAGAAAATCAAATTCATGACGATTTATGGTGATTTTATTTCTTTGCCTACATTGACGCTGATGCATTGAGAGAGGATCCCCTGTACCAAGATGGAGGCTCAGTTGACACATTCGTTCCAATGTACCGCCTATACAAGGCGACATCTATTGTATATATCTATGATGTGCTGCTTGCTAACGAAGGTGATGATGTTCTGTAATACACAGTGCAGACGAAGGCAGGGGACAGAGATGGAGACGGAGTCCAGTGTGTAATCATGGAATAAATAAACACTGAGCTCAGACCGAACCTTCACAAAAGCTTTAATCAGACGACTGGATTCTTGTCATTAAAGGAATCAGCAGCTGCCGTCTTTGGCGATTAAGATGTTGGCTTTAGTTTTCCTGCAGTGAAGAAAGACAGATGTGTTACTAATTTAACATTGTGTTGTGTGTCACACTCACTGAGGGATCGCTAACAGGAAGTGAACGTTAGCATTTTCATTTTGTATTAGCATGAAGTCTGTAAAGTCTGGTAGAAAATCTGTAGGGTTTTTGTGGGTGTGGCGAGTGGTGCGTGTGTGTGTGTGTGTTTGTGTGTGTTTGTGCTGAACTTCTAATAAAGCTGAAGCTTAATCAATTTAACGGTCATTCACATTATTCAAATTAAATCTGTGTGTGTGTGTGAGAGAGTGTGTGTGTGTGTGTGTGAGAGAGAGAGAGAGAGAGAGAGAGAGAGAGAGAGAGTGTATGTGTGTGTGTGAGAGTGTCTGTGTGTTACTCACAGTCTCTGCACACACAGGTCACAATCGTTGGCATAGGTGACTCCGTCTGTGCCGCACACTGGAGCCAGGTTTAGAGGACACGCCATGATCTCTGCCATCTCAATGCACTGGGGCTGAGACACACAAACATACGCATTTACACACACACACACACACACACACACGTTTACACAAACAAACACACATTTACACAAACTAACACTCAGGCATTTACACACACACACACGGATTTACACAAACAAACACACATTTACACAAACTCACACACGCATTTACACACACACACACACACACACACACATTTACTCAAACGGACATTCATTTACACACAGAGGCATTTACACAAAACACACATAGAGTTACGACTCTACGACGCTCACCTGCCTGTATGTTTCAGGTGATCCTGAGAAACCAGCCATTGAAAACAAAACAAACAAAACAGTATTAAGTTAAGTAAGGTAAAAATGATGTTTGTGTGTGTGTGTGTGTGTGTGTGTGTGTGTGTGTGTGTACCTGTAGCTAAGAGGATCATCATGGAGAACAGAAGAATAGACATTCTGAAATACAGTGTGTCACGTATCACTAACTGTGAGAAATAAGGTGCATGGTGAGAAGACACACCTGTACACACACACACACACACACACACACACACACAAACTCTCCATGTTCACTGATAAGCAGGTTTACTATTAATTATTAACACACTTTTATATATAGTGCTGTTCTCGGTTGTGTGGGTGTGTGTATGTGTATGTGTGTGGATGTGTGTGTGTTCACCTGAGCATGTTCATGAGCACTGTACTGTGATACTGACAGAGTATTTCCTCAGCTGAGCACTCAGTACTTAAATCACACACATCAGTACTCAATACTTTTCAGAACACACCGCAGGGTTTATTAAAATAAGGCGTGGCTTAGTTACACTCCATTCTGACCTTCAGGATCAGTGCATGCTTCCTGTCTGAGGAAAAGTGTTGAGTTCGGTGTTGAGTCCAGTGTTGAGTCCAATGTTGAGTCCAGTCCCAGTGTCTGACAGTGTGATGAAACTACAGAGATCCACATTCATTTTATTCTTTCAGGAAATATAAATATTAAAATAAAAGTGTGATAATACGGGGGGGGGCACGGTGGCTTAGTGGTTAGCACGTTCGCCTCACACCTCCAGGGTCGGGGTTCGATTCCCGCCTCCACCTTGTGTGTGTGGAGTTTGCATGTTCTCCCCGTGCCTCGGGGGTTTCCTCCGGGTACTCCGGTTTCCTCCCCCGGTCCAAAGACATGCATGGTAGGTTGATTGGCATCTCTGGAAAATTGTCCGTAGTGTGTGATTGTGTGAGTGAATGAGTGTGTGTGTGCCCTGCGATGGGTTGGCACTCCGTCCAGGGTGAATCCTGCCTTGATGCCCGATGACGCCTGAGATAGGCACAGGCTCCCCGTGACCCGAGGTAGTTCGGATAAGCGGTAGAAGATGAATGAATGAATGAATGAAGTGTGATAATGATCACGTTATTGTTTTATGACCTGAATTCTGATCGCACAGGTTCACAATTCACTTCAAGTTTATTTGTGTAGCGCTTTTTACAACTGACATCGTCTCAGAGCAGCTTTACAGAACATAAACATAGAACAGAAGGTTATTATAAAGAATAATATAAAGATTAATATAATACAAAATTCCAGATTAATATTAGATATATTTAAATGTGTATGTATTTATCCCCAATGAACAAGTCTGAGGTGACTCAGGTGACTGTGGGGAGGAAAAACTCCCTTAGATGGTAAAGGAAGAAACCTTGAGAGGAACCAGACTCAAAGGGGAACCTCATCCTCATCTGGGTGACACTGGGGGTGTGATTATAAATATACAGTCTGAAAAACGTAGCGATCAGCGTCAGTTCAGGCAGGCCGCATAGTCAAGCTCGGATATCAGCTGATCTGATTACTAAGCGTTCAATTGGTCCCTTTGAAACAGGGCGCCCTATTTAAATGCATTTTCAGTCTGTCTGCTTGGCTGTTTCCTCTGCATTGCTGCACCCCACCTCCTCCCCTAGCTCCTCCCCTAGCTCCTCCCCTAGCTCCTCCCCTAGCTCCTCCCCTAGCTCCTCCTTTAAACTTTGTGTTAACTTAATCAGTGTCATTCTGTTGTCACTGACGCAGGCTCTGTTCTAAATGGGGGATTTTGTCTTGGTGCTTTCCCAGTTAAATGGGAGATTGTCCCCAGAAGCTGCTGCTGTTCCCTGACTAGCTTTCATGGAGCTCATGAAAAGGATGGGGAACTCAGAACAGAGCCATACCACCAAATGTAAATTTAACAAGATTGCAAATAAAATATTTTGAATATGTCTAAAAGAATTGTCTTATTTTGACTCAAGTGGTCCTGACTGAAATGTTGTATTGATGAGGAGGTTGTTGTCCTCAAACACCACATGGAGTTCAGATCTCCTCTTAGTATAGCAGAGTCCAACTGGAGCTGGTAGATGTCTCAGGATCCTCACAGAGTCGCCTTCATCTCAGCGGAGGTCCAAAATCTTCATGGCACAGAAGACAATGGGAGCTGGTACAATTTCTGGATGACTCGGGATGGTAGAAAGAGAGAAGCAGTGGAGAGGAATTAACATATCTGCTGTTCATAATATTTGCAAGTCTGATGTAATAGAGCACAATATTATGGGATGCATTATGTGTACGTCTGACTAAAGAGATGAGTTTTTAATCTACATTTAAACTGGGAAAGTGTGTCTGAGCCCCGAACACTATCAACTGGTAATAAACTGGAGGGTTCAACATTTAATTCTACAAAATGGTATCGATCAGACAGGTAGGATCTAAACCAACTTAAAACCTGTCCATGAATACCTGTGTAACTTTGTAAGCGATCTAGGAGAATGTTGTGATCTATAGTGTCGAATGCAGCACTAAGGTCAAGTAGAACTAATAGTGACATACAGTCTTGGTCCGAAGCTAAGAACAAGTTGTTTGTAACTTTAACAAGTGCAATTTCTGTGCTATGATGGGGCCTGAAACCTGACTGAAACTCTTCAGAGACATTGTTCTCCTGTAAGAAGGAGCTCAGCTGAACAGACACAACCTTTTCTAGTATTTTAGACATGAACAAAAGATGTGAAATATGTCTGTAATTTGGTAGATCATTAGGATCTAAATTTGGTTTCTTAACCCTCCTGTTTTCCATTCCTGCATTCCTATGCAAATTAGGAGCGCCGAGTCAAGTTGACCTTGTCTGTTTTGACTGCTTATAAAAAATGAAGTATATATGATAACCAATTTTTTTTTCTTTCAACTTTTTAGTTTAACTTGTTTCCAACATATTAACATATTTTGCAAAAAAAAATTGTAATATTTGGTATAATAAACCTCATTAATATGCAAAAATGCCTCATTTTCTAGTAAAAAAAACCCCCAGAAATTTTGAATTATTTTCACTATAGAGGCACAAAAGTTGATGCACAATTACAGGCTGGTATATTTCAAAGCCAGGAGATTGGTCAAAATGGTTTCAAAACATTTTTAATGTCAGCAAATAATAAAACCTGTTATCACCAACTGTGTGATCAGCCTTACATTTGTGAACATTTTACAATTGTAATGTCTATTTTGTCTGTGTGTGTATGTGTGCTTGTATGTGTGTGTATGTGTGTGTTTGTATGTGTGTGTATGTGTGTGTGTATGCGTTGGTGCAGCCGGATTATGAGGACAAATGACCTGAATACGTACCGGCACTATGAGGACACACTGTAATAATGAGGACAGTGCCGATGTCCTCATAATTCGAGCAGTGTAGCATGACTCATGAGGGTGTGCTGAACCTCCTCCCGCATTTTCTTTAAAAGTCCTCATAACTCGGTTGTACCAGTTTCGGAGTGTGTCCAGTGTATGTTCCGAGTGTATAATTTCCCGCCATCGTAAATTTGCTGCTATCGCAGCTCATTAAAAAAAAAATTTCAGCCAATCAGTTCACGTCGTGGTGTGAAATCCTCATCAGCGATTGGCTGCCGTTAATGTCCGTCAAAGTCAGCGCTGCGTGGCCGTGGTCCGGAATCCTCGTCACCGATTGGCTGCATTGAATGTCAGTCAAAGTCTGTGCATAAAACTGCGTCTGAGCTTTAATTGGTTTTTTGGTGCAACGTGCGAATAAATTGCAATAATTTTGTATAATTTAATTAGTTTTTTGTACAAATGAAATTCACCAGTTGTTTATAGACATAATAAAGTGTCCATGAAGAATATTCTTGTTGTCATGAATGCTTGAGTGAATTAATTTTCAGCAAAAGTAATTTTAATGCAAAATTTATCATTCTTTACTACATTATCATGATAGTTTTTCAGAGTTGAGTGAGTGAATTTATAGTATTAATTTAAAGTATATGTGTAACCTTTGGTCTAATCTGGCCCAGTCTGCCCCACTCTTCACCAGCACATACACTCAGAATGTGGATGATGTTCAGTTTATTTTCTGCACACAAAGCAGTAAAAATGAGAGAATAGTGAGTCATTGAGATGATCTACAGCTCCATCCACAGCAGTTCTCTCTAACTCTGCTTTCAATATAACTAACAACAATAAACAATTTACTCAAAATGTATTTAACAAGACAAATAAAAATAAATCAAAATTCTGAATTGTAATTTTTCCAAGAAATTACACAACATGGCTTTGATTTTTTTCCCCTTTCTTCTTAAATTTAAATGTTGTGGTCGTATAGTGCATTTAACATTAATTAAGAATATGAATAACATTGAATAAAATTATTAGAACATTAATACAGCATAACAGTTTGCAATAAACATTTGCAAAACACAGTAAATGCTATATAATAAACAATTACCTGCACACAAAGCAGTAAAAATGAGAGAATAGTGAGTCATTGAGATGATCTACAGCTCCATCCACAGCAGTTCTCTCTAACTCTGCTTTAACTCTGATGATCTACAGCTCCATCTATTTAAGAAACATTTCATGTGGTTAGAGAGCACATGGGACAATGGCACACATTAAAATATTAGTGCAATCATGCAAACAGAAATAAAATGATCAAAATTTCAAGAAATATAAACAGAAAACACTCCAAAAATCAACCAGCGTCCACTGTGTGCAATCCCTTACATGCATCGTCTAATATTTGAACATGAAACCAATATTTTATAACTCTTAGCACGGAGCTGCAAAAGAAACGACTCACCCACAGCAGTTGTCTCTAACTCTGCTGCCAATAGTTCAAACTCAGCGCGCAATAGCGCCACCTCTCTCACCTCTCTCTCTCAATAGGATGCATGATCACATTACAGCAGGATTTATTTAAAGAACCCTCTGTAATATTTATCCCGTTACATATGCATGTGTGTGTATATATATAATATATATGAGACATAAAATGAGTTACATTTGTATTATTAACTACATTTTACATTGTAAATTGCAAATTTAGAGAAATTCTGTACTTCTGTACAGTCTGACAATAATGTACTGATACAACATATGATACTGAAATACTGATATAATCATGTTCATCTTGCTTGAATACCATTATTACCTGAAATATGGACATTAATTTGACATAACATCTGATATCCACTTTAATCGTAAAGTAGCATCATTTTTTCTGTAAAATGTCTTTGAAATGATATGTATGGAAAGTGCTATACAAATAAACATTAAATGAAGTTATAAAGGCCACATACTGGATTTTTTTCAGTCAGAATGGTAAGAAAAAAGAGAGTGAAACCTGATCAGGATGCAAAAGAAACAATCATATCAGGCAAAGACAAAGCCTTCATTGAGGGACGAGAAATTGACACATTTAAAGGTAAGTTGTGTGTCACAAATAGTACTTTGACATTCTCACATCTTACCCCAGGATGAGCCACATATTTTGCATACATGTTGTCGTATTTAATTTATAGTTTACAGAGAATAGTGTAACCAAAACCATAGGATTGAAATAATGGTGAATGCTTGACTGTTTTTCAATTCCCTGTTTTTTTATCCTCATATACTGCACCTCATAACTATCCTTTCTTTTACAGGATTTGAAAGAATAAGTTGGTTAATTGTATAACAAATGGGTAAACTTGACATTTTTTTGGCATTGTTAGGGAGGGGTGTGTTTGCTCTGGAACATATTGAACCATCCACTTTTGTAGTTGAATACCGTGGGATTCTCTCTCAAAGTAAACATGTTAAAGATTTTCAAAGCAACTACTTGTTTGACTTTACATGGAATGGAACATCTTATTGGTAAGTTGGCTGTTGTTTGGGTTCAATTTTTAATTTTTTTCTTTCTATTTAAATTATTTTTTAATATATAAAATATATATTGTTTTTATCTTTTGTTCGCTGCACAATTTTTCTCTCAGCGTTGATGCTTCAAAAGAGGATGGAACACTTAGACGACTGGTGAATGATGATCACAGAAATCCAAACTGTAAAGTAAAGACAATAATTGTAAATGGAACACCACACCTGTGCCTTTTTAGTATTAGGGATATCTTTCCAGGTGAGGAGGTAACTTACAACTTCTTCTTGGCCATGGCGTTTACATTTACATTTACATTTACAGCATTTGGCAGACGCCCTTATCCAGAGCGACGTACATAAGTGCTTAAATCTCTAACATTGAATACATTAATGCTGGTTCACTAAGTTACATACTTAAGATACCATGAGTTTAAAACATTTGTTCAAAGTTACAATGAAAAAGTGTCAAAGGGTTTTTTTTTTGTTTTTTTTTTTTTTTAAATGCGAAAGATAAGGAAAGAAGTGCTAGTTGAAGTGTTTCCTGAATAAGTAGGTCTTCAACCGCCGCTTGAAAATATCCAGTGACTCAGCTGTCCGGACCTCTAGGGGAAGTTCATTCCACCACCTTGGTGCCAGTACAGAGAAGAGTCTTGTAGTAAACTTGCCTCTTACCCTGAGAGATGGTGGAACCAGTCGAGCAGTGCTGGTAGATCGGAGGGTGCGGGGTGCAGTGCGAGGAGTGATGAGGGCTTTGAGGTAAGAGGGAGCTGGTCCATTTTTGGCTTTGTAGGCCAGCATCAGTGTTTTGAATCTGATGCGTGCAGCTACCGGAAGCCAGTGGAGGGATCGCAGCAGCGGGGTGGTATGCGAGAACTTTGGCAGGTTGAAAACAAGCCGGGCAGCTGCAATGCGTTCAAGGGTGAGTGTGCGCTTTAACATAACTTTTAATTTAAATAAACCATGTTGTAGTGTGTTATGCATTAAATTTATTTCTTCAGTTTTTAGTGAAGCACATAACTCCATGTATGCTGTGTGCACTACAAAGCTGTTAATGGCAGTAGATATTTACACTGTGGTTATTATTGTGAATGCTAAACTGAGTTGTGTTGACTACTTGGCTAACATTATTCCCTCACTGTTGTACCTCTCTTTCTCATGTTTGCAGGAATTATGTGATGAGACATCGGTGGAATTGAGCAAAGGCAGAGTGAAAACATCCACAGCAGAGAAAGAGAATGTAAGTCAGCATATTTTCCTTCTTGACCCTGACTGTGTTGGATGTGGGAGGGTTGAGCATCATACTAGACTGTTTTACCTGGACTGCTGTTTTAAAGACGTTGTTGTGACGACTCACACTTTGAGTAAAATTATACCTCTCTCTGTTCATTCACTTCCATAACTTGTGTGTCGGGGGATGGGCGTGACACTGACATGAAATGTAAGGACAGTTTACACTATGAGGACCGTCATATTTTACACACTTGATGAAAACCTGCCGGGTTGGTTGTGGCGGCTTTTTAGGCTTCGTTTACACCTGGTATTAAGATTTGTCAGTCTCATCAGCAGTGGATAAAGCTAAATACAGGTGTAAACAAGGTCTAAAATGCTTTGAGCCTGTCCACTTTCAACCACTTCCAGAGGTAGTGGAAAACGCATTCGATTGGATTGTATTTCAAAGTGTAAACACTCATGCAGTCGAATGCATTCCAACAGCCACTAAAGACCAGCTACTCTCTGCCTATTGACCCAACACGTGATCCTAATGGGACGTCTTTACATTTACATTTACATTTACAGCATTTGGCAGACGCCCTTATCCAGAGCGACGTACATAAGTGCTTAAATCTCTAACATTGAATACATTAATGCTGGATCACTAAGTTACATACTTAAGATACCATGAGTTTAAAACATTTGTTCAAAGTTACAATGAAAGTGTCAAAGGTGTGTTTTTTTTTTTTTTTTTTTTTTTTTTTTAAAAATGCAAAAGATAATGAAAGAAGTGCTAGTTGAAGTGTTTCCTGAATAAGTAGGTCTTCAACCGCCGCTTGAAAATAGCCAGTGACTCAGCTGTCCGGACCTCTAGGGGAAGTTCGTTCCACCACCTTGGTGCCAGTACAGAGAAGAGTCTTGTAGTATACTTGCCTCTTACCCTGAGAGATGGTGGAACCAGTCGAGCAGTGCTGGTAGATCGGAGGGTGCGGGGTGCAGTGCGAGGAGTGATGAGGGCTTTGAGGTAAGAGGGAGCTGGTCCATTTTTGGCTTTGTAGGCCAGCATCAGTGTTTTGAATCTGATGCGTGCAGCTACCGGAAGCCAGTGGAGGGATCGCAGCAGCGGGGTGGTATGAGAGAAACGTGCACCAGTGCAAGATACTCATCGTTTGCTTCATCAGGGTTCCCACCCTGTGATTTTCAGCTAGTAGAAACATTTAAACTAGTAGTGATGTGAGTGTGAATGATGCCTTTTATGATTGAGACATGAAGGATTTTGTACTCTGTGTTAGTAGGCCGAGGCCCAGCATGTTTTGGTCTGAAACATTTTGTGGCCAATTGTTTAATTTTAATATATTAAAAATTTTATTTACATTTTATTTACATTTTACAAGAAGCCTGGGCCTATGTAACCTCATACCATCCCAAGTTCATCTGGTTGGTAACTATCTGCTTGGCCTCCTTGTTTCTCTGCCTTGTTATTTAGAAAGGATGGCATTGGCTTACAGTACTGTAGCTTTCATTATTTTATTTTTTGGATCTGATGTAGTTGGTTCCTCAACTACATCAGACGTTCATAATAATAACAGAAAAAAAACACTTGCCATAGTTTTGTCCTTTGTGGCAGTAGCCAGTTTTGGTGTAACAAGTTTTACATTTTGCTGGCAATTATAAAATGTAATCAGTGTATTAAAGAGGCTACATCCCATTAAGCTGATCTGATGTGTGTTGGTCTGCCTGACCCCTCTTTGTTTGGAATAATTTTAAGTTACTCTGCCTTATTTGGGAAAGATGGCCTACAGTAGCTTTAAGTTCTCATTTTCTAAAATAAACACTTGGTGGTTCTTCAAGATCTTGACTGTAGCCTATTTCTCCAGTTTTTTTGTCTCAATACAGTTAATTTTGAGTTAATTTCATTTCTAAAAATTGTGCAAACTCTGCTAGATTATAGATAAAAGATTCCCATTCCCCTGCCATTCTGTGATCGGCAGTGATCGGCAATCGGCAGATCATGATCTTGGTGATCGGTGATTGGCCCCAAAAATGCTGATCGGAGCATCTCTATTTTTAAATGTTCTTGATCATTTAAAGAACAGTTTACAGCTGGTCGAAACAATTAGTAACAGAAAGCGCTCTGTTCAGGGACGCTGAGTTTTGACAGGTTTTTTGTTATGCTGTTTAATCTCGCTGTGACGGATGACGATGTCTTGTGTTGGAGGTTTTAGGTGCTAGGAATGGTTTAAGTGCTCGATTGTTTTCAGCAAATGGTGACGGGTAAGCAGGTTATATTAACCTTGTTAATCTGAATATCATGTGCAAGGGGAATGTACAGCAAACTAAAGCATGCATGACGGCGTTGGCCTGAGAAAGGAGAGGGTATTAATATGTGCCGTCTTTTTATTTTAGAAATGTTGATATTTTATTCACATGACAAATTGTCTTTAAAAGTATAGTTAAGTAATAGCCATAAAGTGTACGTTGTTTTTAAGACTTCTGGAGAGAAGAACATATTACTTTAGGCCGTGAATCTGTGATCCTTGTCTTTTTTTTGCTAAATTTGAAATGTCCTGGAAAAGTCCTGGAAAATGATCTCTGAAAAAGAGTGGGAAGCCTGTTCATTGTACCAAAACATACAGATTGCAATACAAATCGTAGTTGCTATCCATGTCCTTTTCAGTCGCTTGCTTTTCTCTAACCCTAGCCTGCTTGTGAACAGGCATGTAACGATGGTTAATTCATTCATTAGAACTTGTAGATCACACTGAGCACTAGAATTAGTTGTGTTGACAACTTGACTACAGCAAAGTTTGTTAAATTTTGACTGTGTAGAAAATTTCCACGAAAGAAAGTCATTGTGTGAAGTTTACATATAAAGTTGATATAATTAACCAACTTTTTTTTGTTTATTTTTTTTTTGTTTTATCTCTCTCCCTTACAGTGCCACCATCAGGTTCACAGTGCAGTTATCTCCAGTTTGGATTCTTGTGAAGATTGTATTGGTCCTGTGTCAAGTCTACAATGGCTTGGTTTTACTTGCAAATGTAAGTATATATGTCCCTTAAATACGGTTGTATACATGTACATGTTTTGTATCTGTGTTCTTGACCTTTAGAAAACAAAACAGATTTGTCTTATAAATTGGTAGTTTTTTTTGTCCAGTTGAATTATAAACTGTATTTTCCAGGCATATCCATTTTTCTTTATTTGTTGTTTTTAAATAAATAAAAGAATCAATTAATAGAAAATTGTGCAGTGATCTGATTAATTCTAAACTAAACACAAGCAGATTTTTTTCAGTATGTTCAAGATCATGGCACAAATGCTGTTTCCTGAAGAATATGAAAATGGTATGTTAATTTCTTTTGTATGACTTACAGTATAAACTGTTAACATTTTTGTTTGTTACATGAAAACTGTGTTGAACTATAAGAAAAGTACAGTATTTCTTTTTAATAATAACAAAATTATTATTACTGATGTCTTTTTAGACAGAGGTTGAATTTTCAAGTTTAGAAGAAACCAGCTCTGATGAACAGTATTCTCCATGCTCCGAATCTTTGCTCAATGAATCTTCTGATGGCTTTGTCCCGGACTCTGAACATAATAGTGATGGTGAAAATAGTCCGTCTATCAAGACACAGAAACCACCAACTCATAAGACCACACCATCTTATAAGAGGGCTAATAGTGTTCCACAGCACACTCAATGTTCATCCATTGGGCTAGACATGGTGAGTGCTATAAATCCAACTCTGCTCAAGACCTCATGTGTGACTATGCACTTGGTGATGATCATGATAGTGCTACACACAGAACTGAGACACTTCAGAGGAGTGCAACAGAGTCTTCTGATAAACAACCAGAGATTGACAATGTGTCGAGCCTCAAAGAAATCCCCCAAAAAACTTTTTCTACCCAAAAAAATTACTGTTTTGTCTGCAAGAAACCTCAGTCTAAAATAGCCCGTCACTTCAAAAAGCATAAAGACAGTGAGAGAGAAATTGCATTCTTGCTCCCTAAACACTCGCAGGACAGGAGAAGGTTACTCGAGAAGCTACGAAACAGAGGCAACTATGAACATAATCAAGAGGTTATGGAAACTAAAAAGGGACCACTAAAAGTTAGAAGAAGACCAGGAAGATCAGAGGTTAAACTGGGTGCCAAATCATATGTTCACTGTGTGTACTGTAAAGGCCTGTTTCTTCGCAAGGAGCTGTGGCGCCATACACGGAGATGTCCATCAAAGATGTCTTCAGCGTCTGACTCAACAAGTAAAGCCCAAGTTTTAGTTTTGGCTGATATTGCAGAGTCAATGTTTTCTCGAGCAATATCTCCTGAGGTGTGGAAGATCTTGGGAAATATGAAGAATGATGATATTTCATCTGTAGTTCGAAATGACTTCCTCATACTGCATTTGAGTCAATCTCTTTACAACAAACATGGAAGCGATCCAACAAAATCTGAATACATTAGACAGAAGGTCAGGGAATTGGGCAGACTCTTGCTAAGCTTGAGAAACAATTTTTCTATATTTAGTTTTGAAGATGCTATAAAACCAAATAATTTTTACAAAGTCATTGAGGCTGTGAAAGACGTTGCTGGTTTTGATGAAAAGAGCCATTTGTATAAGACGCCAAGTCTTGCACTGAAGTTAGGACACTCACTCAACAAGATTGGTGACATTATTCTTAGCAGGGCCATCGTAGCAGAGGATGGTGTTATGACAAAAGCAGCAGAGCGATTTAAAAGACTGTGCTCAAGTGAATGGGCAGAACATGTATCCCATGCTGCTCTTGCTACTTTGAGCAAAACAAAGTTCAACAAACCATCCACTATACCATTCACACAGGATGTGCAGCTTCTCCACCAGTACCTAGAGAAGAAATCTGTTGATGCTTTTGAAAGCCTGAAAAATCATGAGTCTTCACAAACGTATGCAGAACTTACCAAAGTGACCCTTGCACAAGTAATAATCTTCAACAGGCGTCATGCAGGAGAGGTGTCGAAAATGATGCTTGAATGTTTTGAGAAAAGAGACCAGACAGAGCTCCATGAGGACATAGCTGTCGGTCTCTCTCCGTTTGAGCAAAAAATGTGCAAGCATTTCAGTAGAGTAGAAATAATCGGCAAAAGGGGGAGAAAAGTTGCCATTTTATTAAACCCTGAACTTGTCAGATCAATAAAACTTCTTGTGAGTAAGAGAGACAGTTGTGAAGTAAATAGGGAGAACCCCTTCCTGTTTGGAAGACCAAAGTGCTCACCCACCAGCTTCTTTAGGGGACAGGACTGCATCAGGCTTTTTGCAGGTCAGTGTGGTGCAAAAAACCCTGAATATCTTCGGTCTACCCAGCTGCGTAAGCAGGTGGCAACAATGTCCCAGATTCTAAATCTTAAGGATAATGAGCTGGATCAGCTAGCCAACTTTTTGGGCCATGACATCCGGGTCCATAGAGACTATTATCGGTTGCCAGATGCAACTATAGAAATTGCAAAAATCTCAAAGCTGCTTTTAGCAATGGAGAAAGGAGCTCTCACAAGTTTCCAAGGAAAATCTCTTGATGAAATTGAAATTGAAGGTATGTGCATGATTTTATATAATGATGATGATGATGAGGATGATAAAATTAAGTGCTTATCAGAAATACCTTAAATCCAGGAATACACAACATTTCAAGCAATGAAGTTTGGGTGAAGAATGTATAACTGTCATAAATAACAATGAATTAAAATAATTTGAAGAAGGGCAACATTGTAAAACTTGAGAAAATGCAAAAAGACCAAAAGGACTGGGGTACTATGACATAAATATAGATTAAATTTAGGAGTGGAGAAGAACCTTGTATATTACTTTGTTAAATTATGGAAGCTTAGTAAGTATACTAAATGCATGTGTGTGGGGGTGTTTGTCAAATTTGTTTTTCTGTAGAGGAAATTGATCTGGAATTAGATGAGGAAGAAATAAGTGGTGGTGATGATGATGATGGTGATGAGTCAGATCCTGTCCAGGAAGTAAGGGGTATGTAAGGAATTTGAATCTCATGTGCATCAGTGGTATAGTGTATTCACTACAGAACTTGCTACTGGAGACCCATTTTATTCTTCATGCAGGCTTGCAAGTAGTCTCTCTATATTCAATATAGATTTATTAAAAAAAAGAGATGTACAGTATGAATAGCATTAGTTGTCTTATTTAATTCAGCAAATCAAGATTTTCTTCAGTTATTTTTATGCGTAATAGTACCTGGTATTGGTATTGGCTTTATTGTTCAAGATTCAACTTTTTTCACTGTCCATTCTATTGCTTTGTCATATTTTCATTCAAAGCTGGGGTGAGCAATGGGTTTTTAAACATTTTTATTAAAGTTGGGTTCTGAATTTCCAATTGTGTACCATAAACTTTTTTTACATTTAGGAAACAAAACAAGGATGGCGTTGACCCAGGATGAGGCAGAATGTTCCAATGGTATACAATATTTTATATATATATATATATATACAGTATGTATGTGTGTGTGTATGTATATGTGTGTGTGTATGTATATGTGTGTGTGTACAGTATTGTATTGTGTGTGCCGTCCTGTTCATGTTGCTCAGCATACAGGTGGAAACTAGTCTCAGGTCCTATCTACTGATATTTCAAACAGTTTGGATGTAGAGCTGGAGTACATTTTAAGTGTTTCTTTTTACCTTAGGAAAAAGAAAAATGGATGAAGCGGAGAACTCCAGAGGTATTTAAACATTTGACCATCTTAAAAGTTCATTCCAAGAAAAAAATGTGTATATATATATATGTGTGTGTGTATATATATACACATATGTATCTACATGTATTTGTGTATGTATATAATATTTGTTTATTTATTATAATCTTATTTATATATTTATATTTTAAATACATTTTAATTTATTTATTCATATTTTTTGTCCAGAGGCCAAATCAAGGAGAACTGTGAAAAGGCCATGGAGCCCAAATGAAGTGAATGCTGTCATGAAGTATTTCAAAGCACATATTTTAAAGGGAAGCCTCGCAACAAAGGCAGAGTGTGAGCAGTGCAAAACTGCAGAGGACCCTGTTCTTAGAGAATATGAGGGATTTCGTGAGGAACTGAGGTTTGCAGTTTAAAAAGAAAAATTCTTAGATCCGGATTGGTGTCACCATCCATCAATGTGTATGGCTTTTGTTGTTTTTTGTTGATCCATTGAATTCACAAGTTGACACTGTTAGCAGTTTTACATATTTACAGATAAACAAATAAAAGCATTTTTTTTGTATAGACAGTTCAGCAATTTGGCTTTATTTCCACTGGTACTGTGGTGTTGATGTAGTTTTAAAGCACATTCAATGATCCGTCTTATTCAGATAAACTTCAGTCTCATCGATGAGGCGTTTTTATTTTACCTTTTACCTTTTATTAATTCATCTATTTAGACTTCAATTGGTCTACTTTGAAGTATACATTTTTGCTGATTTTTGACTTTGTTCAAAAAGGTTCGTTTTCATAATTCGCATTTTGCAGCAGCACACTAGCAGTGTCCTTAAATCTCTTCACTGTAGATGATTTGGTTTAATGTTGTATTAAGTTTGACTCTAGTTCAAATTCTATGTTTTCTTCAACATTTGAAGCAAAAGAATTTGCATACGTTGAAAGTATCATTAAAGGCCTGTTCTTAAGAATCTAGGAGACAAATGCGTGTTTTATGGCCTTGCATGCCAATGTGTACTGCTTTCTGGGTTGGCTACATGTGTAAGCATGGGGTAAACATAGCAATGTACAGTTAAACCCAGATTGTCCTCTTAACTACAGGTTAGTTAAGTGTGTGTGATGTCCTGTAAAACCCAGATTGTCCTCATAGCTATGGGTTAGGGGTGTGTATTCAATTCAATTTATTTGTATAGCACTTTTAACAATTTCCCATTGTCTCAAAGCAGCTTTACAGAAGTATAGAAACAGAAGAGAGAGAGAAAATAAATATATAAGAAGAAGAAGAAGAATACTATATATCTATCCCTATCCCTAATGAGCAAGCCGGAGGCCATCCTCATTTGGGTGACACTCTACAGTAAATAGTGTAAATGTAAATAATGTCCTTTCTACAACAGTTTATAATAGTGCAACCGAGAGCTCCTGAGGAACTAATGGGTCATCGTAAACTCTGAGTTCAGCACAGACCTGATTGCTGATAAACACTAGACCATAGAGCTGACTGACACAACATTGGTTCAAAATGGTGTATGTGTGATTGTCCTCATAACTATGGGTTAGTTAGAGGGTATATGTGTGTTAGAGGGTATATGTGTGTGTGTGTGTGTGTGTGTGTGTGTGTGTGTGTGTGTGTATTGTCCTCATAACTATGGGTTAGTTAGGGGGTGTAGGTGTGTGTGTGTGTGTATTGTCCTGTTAAACCCAGATTGTCCTCATAACTATGGGTTAGTTAGGGGGTGTGTCTGTGTGTGTGTAATGTCCTGTTAAACCCAGATTGTCCTCATAACTATGGGTTAGTTGGGTGTGTGTGTGTGTGTGTGTGTGTGTGTGTGTGTGTGTGTGTGTGTGTGTAATGTCCTGTTAAACCCAGATTGTCCTCATAACTATGGGTTAGTTAGGGGGTGTGTCTGTGTGTGTGTAATGTCCTGTTAAACTCAGATTGTCCTCATAACTATGGGTTAGTTAGGGTGGGTGTGTGTATGTGTAATGTCCTGTTAAACCCAGATTGTCCTCATAACTATGGGTTAGTAAGTTGTGTGTTTGTGTAATGTGTGATGTCCTGTTAAATCCAAATTGTCCTCATAACTAAGGGTTAGTTAGGGGTGTGTGTATGTGTGATGTCTTGTTAAACCCAGACTGTCCTCATAACTACTGTACGGGTTAGTTAGGTGTGTGTGTGTGTGTGTATATATATATATATATGCTCATTTAGACACTAATAATAATTCTTGAGCTAAATTTATTTTAATACTGTTCACAATAACAGGGAAATGGCATCAAATACCAGTATTTTGCTTTATTTAAAAATTATGTATAGTCAAAACACCTTAATCCTAATGAATAAATTCAGTATATTTCTATGGAAAAAATACAAGGTTCAATGATGACAAATACCTGTTACTTACAATAAAAACATAATCTCAAACTATTCAGTAATGTATTTAACCCTCATTCTTAAACAAATGCATGCATAAATATGTATATTCTTACTGGGGAGACACCTTTCAGTAACCTATCTAGTCTACTTTCCTTTAGCTTTTTAATTCAGTTTTTTTAATTTTTATAGCTAAATAACTCCATATTTCACTTAGGACCCTCTTCTCAGATTACAAACCGAGGGTTGTTTTCTGACATGCCTCACAAGATCAACACTCGCTAATTAAATGGGTTTTTTTCTATATGCTTATATTGAAGTTTTGAAATTAAGCAATGTGGTTCTCCTATGGGTAAAATTAAACTATGATCCTCATGGTTAATGATGTATGCTAGATGATGCCCAGATTAACTACAGTAAGTCCTCATAAGTCATGACTAATTCAGGATACGCCCACTCCCGCCTACTCCGCATACTCCCGCCCTGTCCTCACAGTCCTGTAGAATGTCAGGTCTTAATATTTCCAGACTGTTTCACTAAAACTGAATTCTGATGAGGCCTAATGAATTGCAATGCCCAATGCTTGTGTGTTTGTGTGTGTGTGCGCATGTGTGTGTGTGTAGCATAATTTCGGTAGATGATATTTTGCCCTCTGCTAGGCAAAGGCATATCAAAAGTGTGAAATATTTACAAATATGTAGCTTTTTTTTTCTGGAGGCCTAATGAAATGCAATGCCCAATTTGTATATGTGTTTGTGTGCATGTGTGTGTGTGGTGTATGAGTGTATGTTTTGGGTGTGTGTTAGTGGACATTTTATGTGTGCATTTTTGTGTCCGTATGTATGTTAATTGCGCTGTAAAGGGCAAAAGAGTGACCTATTGGAACTATTACGTGTCTATAGCTGGACATAATGTCCTTATATGCAATTCTAAAAACCTCTAATTTAGTTTTTCTCCACTTTCGCTCGAGGTTACAGGTTGTTTCTCTCTTGAGGGTGTGAGTATGACTATTATACCATGGTGCAGGTGTTTTCTCTCTAAACTTCTTTAATCTGATGGGACAACAGTGTCTAATGTGCGAGTGAATATAGTGTCTATGCTGTTAGTCATTACATCTAAATGGTTTGTGTTTAAGGGTACAGTAAGAAGTCCAGACAGATCAGGCAGCTTATTAGTGAATCTGTCTTTAGTGGTCAGAATAATAGTTCTACCGAGTCGATAACGTGGTGAGACACAGTTAGTCTGTTCTAAGTGTGTACAGTATGAGGTCTGTGATGTCAACACTTTGAGTTAAAATATGTATATCAGTGACATCTATCTATTTTATTACATAGAGGAGATTTCTTTAAAATGAACACCAATTTTATAAAAGTTACTCTAAACCACACACAAACACACACAGACACACACATACATACACAGACACACACACAGTAGTTAGCTAAACTGTTGGTCACTTCATTATTTTTATTATTATTATCATCATTATTATTATTATTATTATTATAGTTATGAGTATTATCATATTTACATGTGTGTGTATATATGTATGTGTGTGTGTGTGTATATATGTGTGTGTGTGTATATGTGTTTGTGTGTGTATATATGTGTGTATGTGTGTGTGCATGTATGCATATGTGTGTTTGTTTATATTTGCGTGTGTGTGTATATATGTGTGTGTATGTATATGTGTGTGTGTGTATGTATATATGTGTGTGTGTGTATGCATGTGTGTGTTTGTTTATATTTGTATGTGTGTGTGTATATATATATGTGTGTGTGTGTGTGTATGTGTGTATAGATGTGTGTGTGTGTATATATGTGTATGTGTGTGTATAGATGTATGTGTGTGTGTGTGTGTGTGTGTGTGTGTGTGTGTGTGTGTGTGTGTGTGATTACTGCTGAGATGATTACCCTAATGCCTTTTTGACCTGATGAACTGATCCTGCTGTAAAAGTGACATCTATTCTGTGTGATATTATTAAATCTAGTGTATGATTAAGACGATGTGTTGCTCTAGTGATGTTTTGTTTAAGCCCAAAAGAGTTTAGTAGGCCCATAAATGTGAGTCCTAAAGTATCATTTGTATTGTAAACATGAATGTTAAAGTCTTCTACAATTAACGCTTTATCAAAGTTAACCAATAGGTCTGAAAGAAAATCTGCAAATTCTCTAAGAACATCAGTGTAGGGGGTCTATACACATGGGCCCTGGGGGTCTATACACAGGGGCCCTGGGGGTCTATACACAGGGGTCTGGGGGTCTATACACATGGGCCCTGGGGGTCTATACACAGTTGTAGACATTTTTATGTGTATGTGTGCATTGTTTGTGAAGGTAATTATCAGAATGAGGCTGTAACGCAACACAAAACCTCCCCTGAGGTCACTTCCTTCAGGTGACACTGATCTGGCAACAAAGCCCTGTATCCATTCTCCAGTTTGTGTCTCCCCCTGCAGGTCAGATGGAGCAGTGCACACAGAGAAAAAACTTTATTTAATAACACTGCAGAGGGAAATGTTTTATTTTATTTTATTACATAGAGGAGATTTCTTTAAAATAACACAGTAGTTACTGTAGCTAAACTGTTGATCACTGGTTATGTTCCTGATGACAGTAACACTTAAAGTCCACGAAGCTTGTTGGAGGTTAAAGGTGATTAAATCCAGCGTGTGTGTATGTGTGTGTGTACATGTGTGTATGTGTGTGTATGTGTGTGTATATGTGTGTCTGTGTTGCACCTCATTCACTCAGCAGTAGTAACATAAATGTGAGGTTTACTTTAACTGTTGTGTTGTTTTTGTTGTTTTTTGTCCTACAACATTTTTCTGTTCTTTTGCTCCAGTGAGACTTTCTGAAAAATAAAGCACATTTTTCCGGTCACAGCTCCACAGTCAGTGTTTTATTCCATCTGTGTGACCACATGATTATCTCTCAGGGTCATTAATGTCTTCTGCGAGTTAAAAAGCTCTTAACATTCAGCCACTTTACATTACATCAGACCCATTAATGCAACTAAAAGCTAAAGTGACATCATCACACTGATGAGGAAGGAATTCTACAGGAAATAAAAAACACAGCAGAATTCAACATGATGATGAAATGTAGTGGTCAGTGGTGTAGTCCTCAAAAAAAAGTAGTATACTACTACCCCTGCCCACTTCTTAAACCCCCTGTTCCCTGCCACGCTGCCAAAACAAGAAAAGCAAAAACAACACACAGAAGTCAATGTTTGCATTTACATTACATTAACATTAATGCCTTTAGCAGACACTTTTATCCAAAGAAACTCAGTGCATTTGAGTTACATACATTTTATCAGTATCTGTGTTCTCTGGGAATCGAACCCACAACCTTTGCGATGCTAACGTAAAACTCTACCATAATGCGCTCATACACTTATATAAAAACTATTTATCATTCAATTATGCATTGTTTGTTCAGTTACAGTATGTTCCAAACAATTTTTTCTATCTATTGTATCATGGACTGTGGAAAAGTGGCATAAGGTTGATTTTTTGATGAATCATCTATTGAACTGCATCCCAATCATCGCAAATACTGCAGAAGACCTATTGGAACCCGCATGGACCCCAAGATTCACACAGAAAACAGTCAAGTTTGGTGGAGCAAAAATCATGGTTTGGGGTTACATTCAGTATGGGGGCGTGCGAGACATCTGCAGAGCGGATGGCAACATCAACAGCCTGAGGTATCAAGATATTCTTGCTGCCCATTACATAGCACAGGAGAGGGCAAATTCTTCAGCAGGATGGTACTCCTTCTCATACTTCAGCCTCCACCTTTCTGTCCTAATTAATCTAGAGGCCTTTGCCTTTCATATAAGCCACTTCTGATTCCAAATGATCGACTAGAAGTCAAGTTATTATCTGTTTTTCCTACACTTAGATAGGTGACAACGCTTTTGTCAGGGAGTGTATGGATAAATTTAAAGTAATTAAATATTTCAATTTGTTTATGCATTACAGGATTCCTGAAGCAAATATTTTATAGATATAATTTACATATTCCCCCCCTTATCGATTCAGTGTGGAACCTGCACAAAATGGTTCCACATAAAATGCCTTGGGACGACAGAAGCACAAATACCGAGCGGACATATCCCTTGGTATTGTGCATTGTGCATTGAGCTAAAGCACAGAGACCATAGAGTTTAACAATATCTGTAATAGCTCTTATATAAGCAGCAGGATTACATGTTTTACAAGTTTACATCACAGTGAAATGTATATTGTTGTATATTGTTTATAATGCAAACAATAAAAATAAAATCAAAATAAGTGTTGTAGTGTAACTATCAGGACATCAGTGATGTGTGAGCTGAATTTGGTGACAGTGCAGAATCAGAATCAGAATCAGAAAGCGCTTTATTGCCAGGCATGTTTTCGCATACGAGGAATTTGACTGATCAGTCTGGAGCAAATGCAAGAGGATATGAAGAATAACAGTATAAATCCCTGTTAGCTGTAAAATTAAATAATAGAGAAAATTATAGTATTGCATGATATAATAAACAAACAGACAGCAGTGATCTACTGCCTCAATGACTAGCGTCCCTTTGCACTCACACCCATCGTTATGAAGTGGTTCGAGAAGCTCGTCATGAGGCACATCAAGTTACCATCCTCACTGGACCCCCTACAGTTCGCGTATCATGCCATTGCCACGGCCCTTCATTTAGCCCTCACCCACCTGGACAATAAAGACACTTATGTACGAATGCTGTTCATAGACTTTAGATCAGCATTCAATTTCAGCACCTGATTGGGAAGCTGAGCCTGCTGGGACTAAACACCTCCCTCTGCAACTGGATCCTGGACTTCCTGACTGGGAGACCTCAGTCAGTCCGGATCGGGAACAGCATCTCCAGCAAAACCACACTGACCACTGGAGCTCCTCAGGGCTGCGTGCTCAGTCCACTGCTGTTCACCTTGCTGACTCACGATTGTGCAGCAATGCACAGATCGACCCATATCATCAAGTTCGCTGATGACACGACTGTGGTGGGTCTCATCAGCAAGAACGATGAGTCAGCATACAGAGAGGAGGTGCAACAGCTACTGTAACTGCCTGGTGTAGAGCCAACAACCTGTTTCTGAATGTTGATAAAAATAAAGAGATGGTTGTTGACGTCAGAAGAGCACAGAGCGAACACTCTCAGCTGAACATCAACGGATCATCTGTAGAGATCTTCAGGAGCACCAAATTTCTTGATTTTCATCTGGTAGAGAGCTTTTCAGCTCCATCACCAAGAAAGCCCAGCAGTGTCTCTACTTCTTACGAAGGTTGAGAAAGGCACATCTCCCTCCCCCATCCTTAATACTTTTTACAGAGGGACCATTGAGAGCATCCTGAGCAGCTGCATCACTGTCTGGTTTGGGAACTGCACCATCTCTGATCACAAAACCCTGCAGCAGATAGTGAGGACAGTTGAGAAGATCATTGGAGTTTCTCTTCCCTCCATCATGGACACTTACACCACACAGCCCTCACACACACTCCACCCTCCTGCCATCTGGAAAAAGTTACCGAAGCATTCGGGCCTCACGATGTCAGCGTACTCCTCCGAAGCTCTCTTTCGCGGCGCGCACTTGTGACGTCATTCCAGAGTCGCCAGACTTTTATACTCGGCAGTGCTATTTAAGCGCGCCGTTCAAGCTGGATTGTTGTCAGATGATCTCTCGTCACTACGTCGCAATCTGTGAGTCATTCCTGCCATCTTCCGGTCTGAGTATTGTCTGTTGCCTTGCTGCTGTTTGTGTCCTAGTGGATTTTGCCAGCTTGGATTACTTTTCTCCCTTGGATTACTAACGTGAGTTATTACTCGTTGCTGCCGGCTTGATTTTCTGTTTTTTTGCGCTCCGGCTTTTTCTTGACGAGGGGATTATTATTCTGAGGCTTCGAGTCATTCTCTATTCTCTTTCCTTTTTCTGTGTGGATTACTTTTTTCTGCCTGTGGATTAATATTTTTCCCCATGAACTGTACTTTCGGGATAGAAACTGTAATACCCGCGGCTTAAGACCAGCACCTGTGTACGGTTTGTCTTCTCTGCTACAGTTTTCTGTATGAGGTTTAAGCCAAGACTTTGCCCTGTTACGTCTTCTGTATATAGATTATATATTTATTCATTAAAGATCTTCTCTTTTGGACATTGGCCTGCGTTTGGGTTCTCCTCCCTAGCACCTCCCTAGCACCTCCCTCTGTTTGCTGATAGTATCATCTGGCCAACAATGAACCTAGCAGGATCTCAGGAGTTACAGTCCCAGCTCAACTCCTTGTCCAAATCCTCCGCTGCGCACGAGAGCCAACTCAAGGAGATCAAGGAGCCTCATTTACAAATGAACTCATTCGGTGCATGAGCATGCTCACCACGGCACAGGCCTCCTCGCCATTTCCGATGCCACCAGCCCGGCCCCCCCACCTGTGGCCAAGCAGAACCAAAACCCCATTTGGGAGCCACATCTGCCCCATCCCGAGCATTTCTCTGGAGAGGCGGGACTTTGCCGTGCGTTTCTGATACAGTGATCGGTGATCTTTGAGCTCCAACACTCCTCCTTCCCTTCGCATCGGTCTAAGGTAGCATATGTTATCTCTTTGTTATCTGGGAAGGCCAAGATCTGGGCTACAGCAGAGTGGGAACGTCAGTCATTCGTCTGTTCTTCGTTTGATGCCTTTTCGGCTGAGCTGTGCAAGGTTTTCGACTCCACTCTACCTAAGATGGACGCTACTCGAGCCTTGTTCGAATCATCTCAGGAGTCCCGCTCTGTGGCTGAGTACACTGTGGATTTCCGCATGGCAGCTGGGAACAGTGGAACCCCACGGCTCTCTACGATGCGTTCTACCGCGGCCTGGCCCCCCAGCTGAAGGATGAACTCACGGCCCGAGAACTTCTTGACGAGCTTGATGACCTGGTTTGTCTGGCAACCAGGACCGATTGCCGAATCCAGGAATGAAGAGAGGAGGGACACCCAACCCGTTCCTGTCCTCCCAGAACCCTGTATGCAAAGCCTCACTCAGAACTGGCAGATCATACTTGCCTCCCAGAAACCCGTATGTCAAGGCCCGCTCGGAACCTAGCAGATCATACTCGCCTCCACCTCCCCAGCCCATGGAAATAGGATGGCGTCTCCTGTCCTCAGCAGAGAAGGAGCGGTGCTGGGCCCACAACCTCTGTCTTTACTGTGGTAAGGCAGGACACTTTGACTTCGCGTGTCCAGCAAAAGACAGGGCTAGCCATTGAAGGAGGAGCCCGTGGCGAGCCTCTGGTGCTTAGCCTCCCCCAAGCCACTTCTCAAAGCAATGTTTTCAGATCAAGAGCCAAGAACACGATCTAGCGGTTTTCGTTGACTTTGGAGCTGATGCGGAGTTCCTTCGATGAGGAGACCTAACCACTACCGACCAGTCTCCAGGTACGGGCCCTGGATGGCCATATCCTCCACCAAGCTCGCTACCGTACCAAGCCCCTGCTGGTGTCCATCGCCAATGAACACACAGAGTGGATCTCCTTCTTCGTTATTCCCTCGCCCCATGCCCCCGTCATGTTTGGATTGCCTTGGGTTCAGAAGCATAACCTTCATCTGGATTGGTCCAGCAGCCGGGGCCTTGGTTGGGGGATCTACTGCCAGGCTCACTGCCTGACCACCTTGACACCCTGCCTGTTATTAGTCAAGGAGGACCTGCCATCTGACCTCTCTCTGGTGCCTGCTGAATACCATGACCTGGGACAAGTGTTCAGTAGAGCTCGTGCCACTTCCCTGCCACCTCATAGACCTTACGACTGTGCTATCAACCTCCTGCTGGGCATTGCCCCCCCAGAGGCGCCTGTACCAAGCCTGAAAGGGAAGCCATGACCCGGTATATACAGGAGTCCGTAGAGTCAGGTATTATCCACCCGTCATCATTCCCAGCCGGTGCAGGCTTTTTCTTTGTGGAGAAGAAGGATGGTACACTATGGCCCTGGATCTATCGGGGCCTTAATGCCATCACCATCAAGAAAAACTCCGCTTTTGAGCTCCTCCAAGGAGCCACCATTTGCACCAAGCTAGACCTTCAGAACGCCTATCACCTAGTCCGTATCCGGGACGGTGACGAA
This sequence comes from Tachysurus vachellii, assembly GCF_030014155.1. Lineage (NCBI taxonomy): Eukaryota > Metazoa > Chordata > Actinopteri > Siluriformes > Bagridae > Tachysurus > Tachysurus vachellii. The sequence goes on along the minus strand of NC_083461.1, from coordinate 40,082,938 downwards.
TGCAAGACCGCATTTAACACTCCCACTGGTCATTACGAGTACCTGGTGATGCCATTTGTACTCACTAATGCCCCAGCAGTGTTCCAAGCGCTGGTCAATGACGTTTTACGGGACATGTTAAATCTATTCGTGTTTGTTTACCTGGACGACATCCTCATCTTCTTTCGCACGCCGGAGTAGGGAGTGTTCGGATGGATCCCGACAGAATCAAGGCTGTTAGGGATTGGCCCCGCCCTGGAACACGTAAGCAGCTCCAGCAGTTCTTGGGATTTGCATTTTTAAATTGGCGATTCATCCGGGGCTACAGCTTAGTCTCTGCACCCTTGCACCAGCTAACTTCCCCCTTCAACCCTACTCTTGGGGGCCTCAAGCCGAGCAAGCTTTCAAGAAGCTGAAGCAGCTTTTCACCTCTGCCCCCATCCTCACCTTGCCGGATTCCACGCAACAATTTGTGGTAGAAGTTGCTGCATCTGATACCGGTGTTGGGGCCGTTTTGTCTCAAAGGGACACCAAGGACAATAAACTTCACCCCTGTGCCTTCTTTAACCATCGTCTCTCCTCGTCCGAACAGAACTACACTATTGGCGAATGTGAGTCACTGGCAGTCAAACTCACCCTGGAGGAATGGCGTAACTGGTTGGAGGGTGCGGAACAACCGTTTCTGGTCTGGATGGACCATAAGAATCTAGAGTATCTCCAGACAGCCAAGACGCTGAAACCCCAACAGGCTCATTGGGCACTCTTCTTTGGAAGGTTCAACTTTGCGCTGTCTTATCGGCCGGGAACGAAGAACGGGAAGCCAGATGCTCTCTCTCCTCAGTTCTCCCCCAATCCCGTCGAGGCCACCGCTGAAAACATTCTTCCTCACTCCGTTGCTGTTCGGGCATTTCGACTAGGGATTGAGAGAAGCGTTCAGCAAGCTGAGGGTAAACTCTATGTTCCTGATCATCTCTGTTCCCAAGTTCTCCAGTGGTGTCACAATTCCCGGCTTTTCTGTCACCCCGATTTTCCTTGGACCCTATTGGTTCTCCATTGACGTTTCTGGTGGCCCTCTCTGAAACGTGACGCACAGGACTTTGTCGCGGCCTGTCCAGTATGTGCGCAACACAAGAGTTCCTGATCTCACCCATCCGGCCTCTTTCTGTCTCTGCCGAACCCTTGCAGACCTTGGTCATATTTTGCTAGATTTGCTAGATTTGGTCACCGGTCTCCCTCTTTCTGATGGCTACTCCAGTATCCTCTCCGTGGTCGATCGCTTATCTAAGCTCATCCATTCTGTTCCCCTGACCAAACCTTCTTCGGCCAAAGAAGCGGCGTTGCTCCTCCTTCAACACGTTTTCCGGCTCCATGGTATTCCCAGGAACATAGTCTCTGACAGAGGACACCAGTTTACCTCCAATTTTTGGAAGGAATTTTGCCAGCTCTTAGGCGTCTCCATTAGCCTCTCCTTGGGGTTTCACCCCAGTCCAATGGGCAGACGGAACGGCGCAACCAGGAGATGGGTCCCCACCTCCTCTGTGCCGAGGATCATTCGTCCTGGGCATCCAACTTGATAGGGGTCGAGTATGCCCATAACTTTAGAGGTGTGTAGATGTATATGTCATGTCATGGTGGTGCAGCAAGTGGTGTTGTCTCATCATAGCTCCAGGTTCCTGTCTGTGTGAGTTCCTCAGGGTTCTCCAGTTTCCCCACACAACTCTGTAACATTCAAGGTGTTTTACTTCTCACACCCAGTGCAGGAAACCAAAATAAACGCCGTATTTCTCACGCAGAAAAACTTTTTGACTATTTATCATATATTTAATAAGCCGCAGCGCCCAAAATGTATCAGTCCACACCGCTGTCTCTATGGAACCGGGCAGGAACCAAGCGTGTCTCCCCTGGAGCCTGACACTTATCAGCCAATCAAATATAGAGGCTTCACAATAGCCAATCAGAAAATAGCACTATTGTATCTGGGTAAGATTTAACGCAGCAATGAAAAAAAACATATTCATTAGCGAGGGTATTTTCGATGGTCGGTTTGAACAAAAGCTCAGCATGAAACAGCTTGTCTCTGGACGGGACATTGTCCTCAATCATGACCCTAAAAATGTCTGGGCTTGTGCTGAACTGTTTTATATGGGAGCAACATTACACATGATAAAGGAGTCCAAAAAGGCAACAGACACTTACAATAAACACCACCAGTCATAATCTCTCTCTCTCTCTCTCTCTCCCCATCTCTCTCTCTCTCTCACACACACACACACACAAATTAATTTGTAACAGACAAACAGACAGAGTTAAGAAACCGACTCGGTGGCCGGAGTCACAGTATTGAGCTTGCGCACTCTTTCACATACAGGTGTAAAGTAAGTAATTAATCACTAGTTGAATTACCGGATTAAAGCTCGGGATGAAAAGTAGACGCTCTTTCTCACTCTACTTTAATGTAGAACATTTGTTTATTTAATTTTTTTGTCTTTTATTGAAAGTTTTTAGTTTGAGGTGTTTTTGCTGTAGCTCGCGCCCAGCTCTGCTCGCTAACTCGGTGCTGATGGAGTTTAACGGGACTTTCTCTAAGTCTTTCTCTAAGTCTCTAAGGGGTCGTTCTCACACACACACATAAACACACACACAGACACACATAAACACACACAAACACACACACATAAGGCTCTAAATTGGTTCAAATCATACTTGACTGATAGAATCATGGCAGTACGATTTGGATCATACACATCAAGAGCAACATCGTTTATATGTGGTGTGCCTCAAGGCTCCATCCTGGCCCCCACACTTTGTTCACTTTACATGCTCCCATTGGGGGATATTTTTAGAAGACACAATATAGCATTTCACTGCTATGCGGATGATTTACAAATATATCTAGGCCCTAAATATATCTTGGCCCACTGTCAATGAAAGTTAAAGAATGTGTTAAAAACTTGGGTGTATTTATTGATAGCTCTCTGAAGCTGAACACACAGATAAATCATGTTGAAAAGTCTAGTTTTTTTCATCTGAGAAATCTGGCCAAGATGAAATCTTGTCTGACATTTAAGAGTCTCGAAATTGCAATTCATGCTCTCATATCATCAAGACTGGACTATTGTAATTCGTTATATAAAGGAATTAGTCAAGCCTCTATCTTACGGCTGCAGAAGGTTCAAAATGCTGCTGCAAGATTATTAATGAATATTAAAAAACATGAACACATCACTCCACCCCTGATCTCCCTGCATTGTCTTCCTGTACAGTACAGGATAGATTTGAAGTTACTTTTACTAGTATATAAATCTCTGCATGGACTTGCACCATCTTACTTATCAGATTTGTTAACTGAACATCAAATGTGAAGAACATGTGTTGTTTGAATAGTGCTATACAAATAAAGCTGACATTTACATTGACATAAACACTCACAAACAAACACACACAAACACACACACTCACGCACAAACTAAGAAACACAAACACAAACACACACCTGTCACTATTTAACATGCTTTTCTTGCTTTTTGTAGATTGACATTTAAGGAAATTAACATTTCCCGACCGAACCATGAGATTGGCATGTGTAAGATGATCCGTCATGGCAGAGACAAGCTGAACCAACCTAACCCTCACAGGTAACACACACACATACAGACACACACACACACACAAGGTTATATTTGTATATAATGGGGCCTCTGTTCATGCGCAGGTTCTCGCGAATAACCGAAACGATCCAGACAATGGAGAAGGACGGCATCAACTCACTCAGCTACAGTGTGGTGAGCTGGGAGAAGAACAAACTGTACACCAAAATCGTGGTGGACATCGGAAAGCCTCCTCACTTATAAACCCCAAACACCTTCACGCTTTTCTGGCAACATAAACAGTGAGTTCTTCATGGAGAAGAACTCAGGGACACGTCTATGGATTGCTGGACAGGGAGGAGGGAGGGTTTGGGGGAGGGCATGATCACAGCTGCATCTTTACAGCTTTACTGTTAAAGCAGCTTTACAGAACATAAACATAAAACAAAAAGTTATTATAAAGAATAATATAAAGATTAATATAATACAAAATACAAGATTAATATTAGATATATTTAAATGTGTATGTATTTATCCCCAATGAGCAAGTCTGAGGTGACTCAGGTGACTGTGGGGAGGAAAAACTCCCTTAGATGGTAAAGGAAGAAACCTTGAGAGGAACCAGACTCAAAGGGGAACCTCATCCTCATCTGGGTGACACTGGGTGTGTGATTATAAATGTACAGTCTGATAAATGTTGTACTGATGAGGAGGTTGTTGTCAAAGTCAAGTTTATTTATAAAGCACTTTTTTTTAAAACAACAAGTGTTTGTCAAAGTGCTGTACATACAAAAAGGAAACATGATTTATTAATACAAACACACAAATAAAAGAAAAACACTTAAGACACAATAAAACAATAATAGAAAGAAAGCAGCTCTCACATGGCATCGAATGCCAGACTGTAAAAATAAGTTTTTAGGGCAGATTTAAAGACCTCAAGTGTTTGAGCCTGTCTAATATAGAGAGGCAAACTGTTCCAGAGCTTTGGGGCCACACCTGCAAAGGCTCGGTCCCCCCTGCTCTTCAGTTTTACTCTTGGAAAGCTAAAAGCAAATGGTCAGCAGACCTTAGTGCTCTTGACGGAGCGTACAAATGAATCAAATCTGATAAGTAACTTGACGCTGACCCATTAAGAGATTTAAAAACAAGCACCAATATTTTAAAATGAATCCTATAATGGACAGGTAGACACTGAAGAGACGCGAGAATGGGAGTGATATGTTATATGCTTATATGTTATATACAATATATACAAAAACTGATGGATCCAAATTTGATTACTTCTTGCTCTAGGTTTCTTGATTACTGGTTCCACAGCTGCATGTTTAAAAGATTTAGGTACAACTCCTAAAGCCAGGCTGCTATTGATAATAGCAAGAATTTTAGGACCAATGGTTTCAAATGAATCTTTAAGAAGACGGAGAGGGACAACATCCATACCACATGAGGATGGTTTCATTTTAACAAAGGTCTCTTTCAGTGAATCAAGAGACACCGACTCAAACTGATCAAAAACAGCAGAGCACTCAGTGTGAATGGATGAAAAAGTTGAAAGGAGCAAAATATTAGCTCTAACAGCCTCAATCTTGTCAATGAAAAAGTCTAAAAGTTTCTCACACGTCTCGGCTGAAGGCTATAGGCAGGCTGCTTGGGGAGCGTTTAAAACTGAGTTCATTGTACTAAATAGCACAGCTGGCTTGTTGGAGTTATTACAGATGACACTAGAAAGATACTTTGATTTCTCAGATTTAACAGTTTTTTGGTATTTCAGCAAACACTCCTTCAAAATATCAAAGGAAATCTGCAATGTATTCTTCTTCTAGCGGCGTTCCGCTTTTCTACACTCGAGTCTTACATTTTGAGTCGTAGCGTTCAGCCATGGTTGAGTTCTAGGTTTTGCTCGAACCATCTTTAAAGGAGCCACAGTATCCAAGATATTAAGACAAGTTGAAGAGAACAAAGAAGTCAGATCATCAGTGTTAAGGCCATATGAAGACCTTGAATAGTCATCATCAATAGCACTAAAAGCCTCTGAGAATGATTGCACGGTTGAAGAATTAATTGTTCTATGGCGACGGGTTGGAGCAGTCACTTTAGGATCACAGGTAATACATATCTCAAAGAAAACAGGTAAATGATCAGAGAAAACAGCATCACCGACTTCAACATTACCAATTGGCAAGCCATATGATAAAACCAAATCTAAGATATGACCACATACATGTGTGGGACTAGCCACAAGCTAAATTAAAAGACTCCACCAAATTAAGAAAGGCTTTAGCCAAGGGTTTGACAGGACAACACACATGGATGTTAAAATCCCCAACAATTAAGACCCGAATATATTTTGGTATAAATTCCGGCCAAAAAATCTGAAAACTCCTCAATAAAGTCTTTGTTATATTTGGGTGGGCGATAGACAACAGCACACAACACCGATCCACATCTCCGTCACACACAACATGTCCAAGTCCCTGAGAGTGAAAGAGTCATTCAGGATAAAAGACTTGTTGGCTAGTGATCTACTGTAGCATTCACCAAGGAAAACCTCACTGGAGTTGAGTCTTTCGGCAACGGAAGTGCACGATCAAAGGATCGGAGGAGAGAGACGTCCACACCACCTCTTCTAAAACGAGGAGGCCGATAAATGTTGGCCGATGGCTTCCCATTCATGCCAGCAACTGTTACCGGCACCAGCCACCCATACGCGGGATCCCAAGAGTGTGGGAGCACATACCGGCAACAATCCACGCCAAGCTCGGACAAAATCCAGCGGGGATCAGCCTCTGGAAACAAGGCCATCAAGGTTCTAGCTTTCACCAGTAGGCCACCGCATTTACCGCGGCGTCGCTTCTTCCTCCCGGGAGAGCATAGGGTCCAACAAAGATAGTCAGGTAATCCACACAGGAGCGGAGGAGGGGGCAAGTAGTTTTTTTCCACCCTGATTAACCTTATAGATCGCTGTATTTTCAACAGCCGATCTAATATTAAGAAGAGTTTGGTGATCATACACCAATAGAGAGTCTGCAGTATTTAAAACAGTCAATAAAAACACAACAAACATCCAAACAACCAGGAGCAGTAGACGGCCGGCCAAATACACTGGCGCCATCCTCAAAGACCACATGGAGTTGCATCTCCTCTTTAGTATTGCAGAGTCCAACTGGAGCTGGTAGATCTCTAGATGTCTCAGGATCCTCACAGAGTCACCCTCATCTCAGTAAAGGCCCAAAATCTTCATGGCACAGAAGTCAATGGGAGCTGGTACAATTTTTGGATGCCTCGGGATGGGTAGAAAGAGAGAAGTAGTGGAGAGGAATTAATGTAACTGCTGTTTATAATATAAACAAGCACTAGATGATAATGTGCATTTGGACTGATGTAATAGAGCACAATATTATGGGATGTATTATGTGTGTGTCTGGCTAAAGAGATGAGTTTTTAATCTACATTTAAACTGGGAAAGTGTGTCTGAGCCCCGAACACTATCAGGAAGACTATTCCAGAGTTTGGGAGCTAAATAAGAAAACACTCTACCACCTTTAGTAGACTTAGATATTCTGGGAACTACCAGAAGTCCTGAGTTTTGTGATCTCAGAGAGCGTGAAGGATTGTAACGTGTTAGAAGACTAGTTAGATACATAGGAGCTAAACCATTAAGAGCCTTGTACGTAAGTAGCAGCAGTTTGTAATCAGTTCTAAACTTAACAGATAGCCAGTGTAGAGATGATAAAATTGGGGTCATATGGTCATACTGGGGGGCACGGTGGCTTAGTGGTTAGCACGTTTGCCTCACACCTCCAGGGTTGGGGGTTCGATTCCCACCTCCGCCTTGTGTGTGTGGAGTTTGCATGTTCTCCCCGTGCCTTGGGGGTTTCCTCCGGGTACTCCGGTTTCCTCCCCCGGTCCAAAGACATGCATGGTAGGTTGATTGGCATCTCTGGAAAATTGTCCATAGTGTGTGATTGCGTGAGTGAATGAGAGTGTGTGTGCCCTGTGATGGGTTGGCACTCCATCCAGGGTGTATCCTGCCTTGATGCCCGATGATGCCTGAGATAGGCACAGGCTCCCCGTGAAATAGTTTGGGTTAAAATAAAGAGACGGGAGGCATCTCATCCTTTGCGTGAACCTTTACTGAACAAATTTGCATAAGAGACAAAAAAGCTGTGCAAGTTTTCAGGCAGAAAAAAACGAATAAAATTTTAGCGCGTGAGTCCCCTCAATCCCAGCATTCACTGCCGACATCTCTCGCGCTGATGCTCATGGGAAATGTAGTTGTTTAAACAAACGTTGAGGTAAACAACAAATGATCATAAACATAAAGCAACACTAAATTGTACTTTGCATTTAGCATTGTTTAAGATCAATACAAGTACAAATAATAAATTGCAACATCCTCCCCCCCGATGAAATATAGTTCATCACTCTGTAATCATCATTAAGTATCATTAATTTCCAAAGGATACAGTAACTGAACTGGTCTTCTCAACACTGTTCCAAGGGAAGTGCGCACAGAACATGCGCGTATTAATCCATCTCTCCCCAGGAAAACGTCTTCAGTCTTTCCCGTCTTCCATGTCTGTCATGGCGTCTTGTCCTCTGCCACAAGAACGACATCTCACACCTTCAGCACCTCTGCCATAATGTTTACACAATGGTGAGCAGACCTTAAATTCATCAGGTAGTCCCTGCGCCAACGAGTCCAAAATTCATTCAACAGCCTCTGACTGTATTTCCATCTCTTTGTCAAGGTTTCTCGATTTTGAGTAGCTGGCTGAGGGTTAGATGCAATGGTCTTGGGTGGTAAAGATGTAAGTCTGTTACCAACTAGAAAATGAGCAGGAGTCAATGGCTGAGGTTCATCCAATTCGTTGTGAACGTAAGTGAGGGGTCTTGAATTTAGCACAGCCTCTACTTCAGTTAAGATCGTGGTTAGCGCTTCAAAATTTAATGAGGCTTTACCCATGATTCTCTTAAGGCATGACTTTGTTGACCTCACAAGACGTTCCCAGAAACCTCCCCACCAGGCTGCTCGCTCGAATATGTACTTCCAGGTTATTCCCTTTTCAGCAAAGAAGATTCTGAGATCAGGCTCTTTGATTGACTTCCAAGCTCCTTTAGATCCTGATTTGCTCGTTTGAAGGTCTTAGAATTATCTGAGTATATGACCTTGCAGAGTCCCCTCCTTGCTATGAACCTCTTTAGTGCCAAAAGGAAATTCTCTGTACTTTGACTTGAGACTAGTTCCAAATGTATGGCCCTAGTGACAGCACAGGTGAAAAGTGCTATGTACGCCTTACTCGTACCATTACTGGTCTTCACCAGGAGCGGTCCGGCAAAATCCACCCCAGTTGTTTCAAATGGAGGAGATTCGATTACTCTGTCCCTCTGCAAGGGTGCAGTGGCCTGCTGGACTGGCTTAGCCTTAAACTTCTTGCAGACAGGACACCTTCCTACTATCTGCTTAACAAACTGTCTACCTTTCAGAATCCAAAATCTGTCTCTGACTTGCATGAGTGTATCTCTTGTACCTGAGTGCAAAACCTTCTCATGACAGCTTCGAATTAACAGTTCACAATACCGGTGTTTGGCAGGTAGTATCCATGGGTGCTGCTCTCGAAAGGTGAGTTCAGACTGCTGCAGCCTTCCTCCCACCCTAATCAGGCCTTGCTCATCAAGAAATGGTTTGAGTTCTTTGATTTTTGAGTCTTTATGTACATTCTGTCCTTCACTAAGCAATTTCATCTCTCTTTCAAATATCTCCTCTTGAGTCATTCTGACCCAATACAATTCAGCTGTCATTACCTCTTCAGCAGAAAGCTCTCCATGCTCCTTCACACTTGAGCATGTATTGGTGAGGAATCTCCTTACCCACGCGGTTACTCTGAGAACAGTGCTAAGTTTGCTGTATTTGCGTAGATCAAGCAGCGTCTCTATTTTTTCTGTGCTGCTAAACTGCACTGCAACTTGGAATTTAGATCTGAGTTCTGCATTTGCCTCTTCTTCTGGAAGCTCTACATCTGCTGATACTAAAGAGTTTACTGACTGGAGAAATCAGGTCCATTCCACCACAAGCGATTATCAATCAAATTGTCTGCAGATTGTCCTCTTGTTGGCAGATCTGCTGGATTATGTTTTCCGCTGCAGTGTGACCATGACTCTGGTTTAGTGAGGCTCTGAATCTCAGTCACTCGATTTGCCACAAAGGGCTTCCATTTTTGCGCCGAACTGCGGATCCAGCTCAAGACTATCATTGAGTCTGTCCACATATGGAGCTGGCTTTCTCCAATTTTAAGAGCTTTGGCCAGGTTATGAGCTAGCCTGGCACCTATCAAGGCTCCCATTAGCTCCAGTCGAGGGAGCGTAATTTTCTTTAGAGGTGCAACTCTGGACTTTGAGGATACCATAGTTGTAATCATTTCTGCAGTCTCACTCCTGCCTTGTAGATATCCAACTGCACAGTAAGCCTTTTCACTTGCATCACAAAAGACATGGAGCCTGACTGTTTCACTTTGCTGATTGTTCAATATGTGATACCATCTTGGAATGGCCACAAGATGTAATTTTGGCAACTCGTCACACCACTGCTTCCATTTGTGGGCTAAATCTGGGGGTAGTTCATCCCACTTGAGACCTCGCTCCCACATTTCCTGGAAGAGGCATTTTACTCGGATGGTATAGGGAGTTAGGAAACCTATTGGGTCATACAAGATGATATCTGAAGGACACTCCGCTTAGTACTCTCTTTCCTTTTCAAAACATCCAGCACTTGCTGCAAGTTGAACACAAAGTCATCATGGTCTTGCCTCCATGTTAATCCCAACACCGTCAATGCAAAGTTTTGCGTCTCTGAATCTGCTGGGCTTTCAATCTGGTCGTTCATCCATCTCGCTCTTAAGTCAGAGGAGTTGGTTGTCCATTTCCGCAGCTCCATTCCTGCAGCAGCCAAAATGGCCTTTGCTTGTGCTGTTATAGAACAGGCTTTATTTACATCAGGTGAGCTTGCAATAAGGTCATCCACATATAGTGACTCTCGGAGTACTGCCACAGTTTCTGGCAGTTCAGACTCATACTGTTTGAGATGGGTTCTAATTGTCGCCGCTAACAGAAAAGGGCTAGACGCAACTCAGAATACAACTCTGTTCATTCTCATAATGAAAAGCTTCTTTTCAGAATTCTGTGAAGAGGGATCATAGGTCCATAAGAATCTCACAACATCTCTATCCCTCTCTTTCAGTCCGATCTGCAGAAAGGCCTTTGCAATATCAGCTGTGAAGGCAATCTTGTGAAGGCAGAACTTGATAAGTACATGTAGTAAGTCTGGATTTAAGTTGGGCCCGATAAGCAAACAGTCATTGAGGGAGGGCAGAACCTCTTCATGTGAAGATGCATCAAACACTATTCTCAATTTGGTTGTGGCCTTATCGTCTCGGATTACTGGATGGTGTGGCATGTAATACTTCACTATGCTGGTCTGCTCTGCTATTTGTGTGTCCTGTACTTCCTCACATATCTCTTGCTGCAGATATTCCTGAATCACATTACTGTATCTCTCATAGAGCACATTGTTAGTTCTAAATCTTTTCTTGAGAGCTTCAAACCTCTTTCTTGCAACATTGCCGTTGTCTTTAAGCTCAGATTCGTCTCTGCCACATTTCCATGGCAACTCAACTTGGTAGCGTCCGTTTTCAAAGCATACCGTCTGTTCAAATGTCTCTAGCACTTCAGCTTCTTCTGCACTTGGTGATTTGTCATGGGCAATGCCGAGAGATTCAATTTCCCAAAACGCATGTAACTGCTTTGAGATCTGATTGTCTTCTGCCACGCTAATGTGCATACATGTGGTTTCCGATTCGCTTGAGTTTGAAACAATACCTTGAATGGTCCAGCCAAAGGCACTGTCCAGAGCCACAAGGGAATCTGTTAGCCTCTCAATTTTCCCAGATACGACCTTCCAGTAGAAATCTGCTCCAATTAGCACTAGAAGTTCTGGGTCAGCAACCTCAAGTGGAAAATCTGCAAGCTGCAGTCCCTTTTCCTTCATCAGTCTTTGAATATGATCATCAGGTACTTTCATGAGAGCTGAAGACACTTGTGGGGTCTCAATAGCATCAATCTCAAGTTTCTGCTGTGTGTTCCTGTCACAACCGGGGACGGAAGGAGACAGACCCGTACGCAGGATAGCTTCAAAAGAGGGGGGTTTAATAAACAAATAAGACATAGACAGAAATGACAATAACTGAAACAATACGAATGACAACATTTAACAAGGACTAGACATGACGAGGGGAAACGTAACTAATGATCCGCGCTGCACTCAGCAACGCGGCTAACTTAAATACAATACAGACAATGATGACAATAAGGAGCAGGTGTGGTGACAGGGAGGAGCAGACAAAGGCGGGGCAGACACGTGACGAAGAACAACAAAAGCACATGGCCAAAAGTCCGGGCTGAATCATGACAGAACCCCCCCTCCAAGGCGCGGCTCCCGAAGCGCCAAACCCTGGCAGAGTCCAGGAGGGGGGGCGAGGCACATGGCGAAGACAGATGGGGGGAGCAAGGAACACGGCGAAGGCAGATGGGGGAACGAGGAACACAGCGAAGGCAGATGGGGGAACGAGGAACACGGCGAAGGCCAATGGGGGGAGTAAGGCACACGGCGAGGCCGGTGGGGGAGCTAGGCACACGGCGAGGCCGGTGGGGGGAGCAAGGCACCCGGCGAGGCCGGTGGGGGGAGCAAGGCTCACGGCGGCACAGCAGCGAGGGCCGAGCGACGTCCTCAGCCGAGCAGAGGGGCCGAGCGACGTCCACAGCCGAGCAGAAGGGCCGAGCGACGTCCTCAGCCGAGCAGAAGGGCCACGCGACTTCCATGGCCGAGCTGAAGGGCCGAGCGATATCCTCAGCCGAGCTGAAGGGCCGAATGACGTCACAGCCGAGCTGAAGGGCCGAGCGATATCCACAGCCGAGCTGAAGGGCCGAACGCAACCCCGACACACCGCAGCCAGCTCACGTCCTGATGACCAAGGGTGGGAGGGTGGGAAGGTCCATCGCCCTGGGCCTGCAGCACCCCCCGCGGAAGAAGTGAAGCGACGCCCTCCTCGGACGAAACCGGAACTGGAGCGACGTCCTTCACTGAAAAAAAAGGCGGGGCGATGCCGCAGGGCACCAAAAAACAAAAAAGGAGCAAAAACAGTTTGGTGACATCCTCCGCGAAGGAAGTGAGGCGACGACCGCTTCGGACAGAACCGAAAGTGGAGCGGCGTCCCTCACCGGAAAAAGGGCGGAGCGATGTCACCGAAAAAAGAAAAAAGGACTGGCGGAACAGTCCAGGGGAAGAGGAGGATAAAAAGCCGGTCCGAGCTGGAAGCTATCCTGCTGGGTCTGCTGGGCTTTAAGGCGGATCATTCTGTCACAACCGGGGACGGAAGGAGACAGACCCGTACGCAGGATAGCTTCAAAAGAGGGGGGTTTAATAAACAAATAAGACATAGACAGAAATGACAATAACTGAAACAATACGAATGACAACATTTAACAAGGACTAGACATGACGAGGGGAAACGTAACTAATGATCCGCGCTGCACTCAGCAACGCGGCTAACTTAAATACAATACAGACAATGATGACAATAAGGAGCAGGTGTGGTGACAGGGAGGAGCAGACAAAGGCGGGGCAGACACGTGACGAAGAACAACAAAAGCACATGGCCAAAAGTCCGGGCTGAATCATGACAGTTCCACACATTTTCCAATATAATCCTTACAGTGTTATGCTTGGTCATGACAGAATTGGGAGAACCAAAGGTGTGGAGGTTCAATGTCTCTTGTCTTAATACTGGTAGCTGCAAACTTCTCACCAGCCTTTCATGAATGAAGCTTCGTTGACTACCTACATCTATCAAACACCGTACAATTTTTCTCCCTCCTGGACCCTCAGTCCATGCCTACGCTGTCTGCAGGAACACTGTGTTTGGTTCTTTTGATTTTATATTTTCTGTACTTGACACAGATGAAACCACCGTGTCTGTCTTCATGCTAGAAATTTCTGGCTTTTCTTCGCTTTGTTCACACACAGACTGATGATGGCGACGACTGCAGAGTGGACATGTAACACCCTTGACTTTACAGTATTTTGCTATGTGTCTTGTGCCGAGACACACAAAACATCTGCCCAATTTTTTCAATTTCTCTTTGCGTTCAGCTACTGAATAATCAGGACAACGCTCTGACTTATGGGTTGCATTGTCACAAAATACACAGTTTGTTGGAACTGTTGGACAAGCTGTGTGCAACACAGCAGCTGAAGGAGTATACAGTCTTTTGGGTCGTGATTCACTACCTGGCACTGCTTTGCTAAATGGTTTATGAACACCTTCCCTTTGCAAAAATGCCATGAACTCAGGTACACTCCATACATCATTTGTGCCAGCCTTTCGTGTACAACTGAGAGCAATGTCATTTGGGATCAGCTGCATTAGTATTGGACAGAGAAGGCTGCCATAAGTATCACAGTGAATGCCTGCAGACTCTAAACTGCGAATCTGTATCTCACATTCATCATACAGCTGTCTTAATGCTGTGATGTCATATGATTTCTTAACGGGAGTCAGGTTTAACAGTCTGGACATATGTGCATTCACTACAAGGTCCTTCCTTCCAAATCTGTCACTAAGGAATGTAATTGCAGCATCATAATTACTATCACTCAATGTAAGGCCTGCCACTGCCTTAGCTGCAGCTCCAGTTAAGTAGGATTTCAAGTAGGTGAACTTTTCTCTCTTGCACAGTGCATCATTTAAGTGAATGGCAGTCTCATATTAATTCCAAAATTCTTGCCAAGCACTTATTTCTCCATCAAATTTGTCAATAATTAACTTTGGTAATTTAACTGACTGCCTATTACTGACTGCACTTTTGACTCGTCACTCTGACGAGCAGTTGACTCTCTGCTGCCTTGAATCAGTCTGTTGGCGCGTCTTTTCCACAACACAATACGGTCTTGATATTCCTGCACCATGTCAACCTCGTCCTCAAGTTCGTCTGTCGGCGTTGCGTCCTCTATTCCCTTGTCCAGTTCTGACAAGATTTCCTCTCTCGTACTCAACAATGACAACAGTTCACGCAATTTCTCACAATCCGCGTCGTCCTTGTTGCTCTCCTCTCAAAAGCTTTGTAGTGGAAGCTCTAATCGTTCCGCGCTTCCGTCTCATTCGCTCGTAGCGTTCAGCCATTACCGCTAATTCACTCACCGGCAGCCGCGAGCTAACTCCAAACTTCTTGTTCAAGTTCGTTAATAAAGTCCAAATATCCCGTGTTTCGGCACCATGAAATAGTTTGGGTTAAAATAAAGAGACGGGAGGCATCTCATCCTTTGCGTGAACCTTTACTGAACAAATTTGCATAAGAGACAAAAAAGCTGTGCAAGTTTTCAGGCAGAAAAAAACTACTAAAATTTTAGCGCGTGAGTCCCCTCAATCGCAGCATTCACTACCGACATCTCTCGCGCTGATGCTCATGGGAAATGTAGTTGTTTAAACAAACGTTGAGGTAAACAACAAATGATCATAAACATAAAGCAACACTAAATTGTACTTTGCATTTAGCATTGTTTAAGATCAATACAAGTACAAATAATAAATTGCAACACCCCGTGACCCGAGGTAGTTTGGATAAGCGGTAGAAAATGAGTGAGTGAGTGAGTGGTCATACTTTCTTGTCCTAGTGAGAACTCTGGCAGCTGCATTTTGGACTGTAGCCTATTTATTAAAGATGCAGGACAACCACCTAGTAATGCATTACAATAGTCCAGTCTAGAGGTCATGAAAGCATGAACTAGCTTCTCAGCATCAGATACAGTCAGGATGTTTCTCAGCTTGGCAATATTTCTAAGGTGAAAGAAGGCTGAGTTTGTAATATGGGTGATATGATTTTAAAGACAAGTTACTGTCTAATAAACACCAGGACTTTCACTGTCGAGCTACTAGTAACAGTACATCCCTCTAAATGGTAGTGAGAGTTTCTGTTTTTGGACCGATAAACAGTTTTTCTGTCTTATCAGAGTTTAACAACAGAAAATTAATTACAGCTCATCCAATCTTTTATCTCTTTAACACACTCAGTTAATTTGGACAATTTAGCTATTTCATCTGGTTTTGATGAGATATATAACTGTGTGTCGTCAGCATAACAGTGGAAACTAATCCCATGTATATTGAGAAAAGCAGAGGTCCTAGAACTGATCCTTGAGGGACCCCATAATTACCTGGTAATAAACTGGAGGATTCAACATTTAAATCTACAAAATGGTATCGATCAGACAGGTAGGATCTAAACCAACTTAAAACCTGTCCATGAATACCTGTGTAATTTTGTAAGCGATCTAGGAGAATGTTGTGATTTATAGTGTCGAATGCAGCAGTAAGGTCAAGTAGAGCTAATAGGGACATAAAGTCTTGGTCCGAAGCTAAGAACAAGTCATTTTTAACTTTCACAAGTGCAGTTTCTGTGCTATGATGGGGCCTGAAACCTGACTGAAACTCTTCAAAGATATTGTTCTCCTGTAAGAAGGAGCTCAGTTGAACAGACACAACCTTTTCTAGTATTTTAGACATAAACAAAAGATGTGAAATAGGTCTGTAATTTGGTAGTTCATTGGGATCTAAATCTAGGAATTAGTTCATCTAGGTTTCTTAATGAGGGGCCTAATAACTGCCAACTTGAAAGATTTACTGTATGGACGTAACCTACAGATAGCGAGGGGTTAATAATATAAAGAAGATGCTCACCAGCTTTATGTAGCACTTCTTTCAATAATTATGTTGGAATGTGGTCTAAAACGCAAGTTGTTGATGTATCTGTAGTAATAGGTTTATCTAACTCTTCCTGTCCTGTACTTATAAAGCACTTTAGTGGTGAGTGTAGAGCTTTAGGTGAGACTGAGTCACAAGATGCTGTCTTTTCTTTTCTTTTTTTTTTCTTTATTTAACCAGGTGAGTCAGTTGAGAACCATTTCTCATTTACAGTGACGACCTGACCAAATACAATACACAAACACAGCTATAAAACAATTACATGTATAAACAAACAAAAAACTAAAAACAAGTAAAGTGATCATGAGTTAGTGACTGAATTGAATATTTAAAGGAAGAAAGCGATATAAATGAACTAAGCTTAAGAGTCCGCTGCAGACTTTAGGAATGCAGAAATTGAAGAATCAGCTAGAGCGCAGATTACGACTTGTATTATTAACATTAAGAAGGGACCGTAAATACAAGGGAGTTTTACCGATAAGAGTTTTATAAATGAACAGAAACCAATGAGTTTGTCTGCGAGAATTAAGAGAAGATCAATTCAATAAAGAATACAGGAGGCAATGGTGTTAAATGAAGAGTTTTTGAAGAGTTTTTTATGTGTGTTTCAAATGACAACTTTCTATGACGGCAGATACCAAGGTATTTAAAGCATTCCACATAAACGAGTTCAGACCCATTCAAAGATAACATTTTAGGCATATGTTCAACATGTGGTAGTTTTCTATCGAAAACCATGCATTTTGTTTTAGTTGTATTTAAAACCAGATGAAGATTAGAAAAAGCATGTTGGATATGAGTAAAACGCCTGCAGTAAAGACAATGCGATGGTCAAGGAAGAATGGAATGTATAAACGATAGTGTTACTGTATCTGTGTATAAATGTACGTGAGAATCACCTGCAGCAAGAGCAATATCATTAAAATAAATATTAAAAAGTGTAGGCCCCAGAATGCTTCCTTGTGGGACCCCTTTAAATAGTGGCAGGGGATCCGACCAAAACCCCTCCACCCTTACTGATTGTGAACGATCAGAACAGTAACTCTTGAACCAAGCCAGACAGCTCTCAGAGAATCCAATATCTATTAGCCTATCCAGCAGTATTTCATGGTCCACAGCTTCAAAAGCCTTGTTGACATTGAAAACCTTAAGTGAAGCAGTGATACAACTATGACCGGATCTGAAACCAGACTGAAACTAAGAACATTATAAGTCTCTAAATGGTTCATAACTTGCTTAATGACCAACTTCTCTAGTACTTTAGAGAGACAGGGCAAGATGGAAATAGGTCTATTGTCAGGACTCAGCCCGGACTTTGGCCACATGCATTTGTTTGTGTTCTGTGTTCATGTGTCTGCCCCGCCCATGTCTCTTCCTCCCTGCCTCTGCACACCTGTCCCTCATGTGTCTGATTAATTAGTATTAGTATGTAGGAATCCTTTGTTTTGTTTTGTTTTGTCTTGTCTTGGTGTCGTGTCTCGAGTCGGTGTCCATGTTTCATGTTTTTTAAGTTATTAAAACCTGTTTTCTTTTAAGCTATCCTGCATTTGGGTCTTTTATTCCCACGCCCGTGACATCTATAGCAGTTTAAATCTGAATTATCACTCCCTTTAAAAAGTGGTTTTACAGCAGCAGATTTCCAGTCCCTCGGGAAAACATCAGTATGGAGTGAGAGATTAAAAATGCAAGTGATAGGCGTGGCAATAATATAAGCTGATTTCTTTAAAAATATTGAATCTTATTCATCCAAGCCAGCAGATTTATGAATATCCATGTTGAGCAATTCCTCAAGTATATCGATCTCTCGTATTGACTGAAAAGAGATGGATGGGAGACCTGAGGCTGGTGAATGCCTAGCAGATGCCAAATTAACGGGAGAACAAGTAGAAGTACCGGACCTATTCTCATAGGCAAAGCCAGCATTAACAAAATGTCGGTTAAATTGATCAACCATTTTGGATTTGTCAGTAATAACAACACCATTGTGATTAGGGTTAGGTAACACAAAACCTCCCTCTGTCACGGGTTGAACATCAACTATTTTGTTCCTGATACTTTCGATTTCAAAAAGTCCTCACTACTGAACTGTGATGGAATAATAGTGTGTTCTCGTTTTTTTTTTTGTTAATCTAGCCACTGTGTTAAATAAAAACCTGGGATTGTTCTGGTTATTTTCTATGAGTTTGCTCAGGTGCTCAGCCCAGGCAGTATGTGTGTGTGTGTGTCTGTGTGTGTCTCTGTGTATGTATATGTGTGTGTGTCTGTGTGTGTATGTATGTGTGTGTGTGTCTGTGTAGGTATGTGTGTGTCTGTGTGTGTATGCATGTGTGTGTGTCTGTGTAGGTATGTGTGTTTGTGTGTGTATGTATGTATGTGTCTGTGTGTGTTTCTGTGTGTGTATATGCATGTGTGTGTGCGTATATATGTATGTGTGTGTGTATGTATGTGTGTGTATGTGTGTGTGTGTGTATATATGTGTGTGTGATTACTGCTGAGATGATTACCCTAATGCCTTTTTGACCTGATGAACTGATCCTGCTGTAAAAGTGACATCTATTCTGTGTGATATTATTAAATCTAGTGTATGATTAAGACGATGTGTTGCTCTAGTGATGTTTTGTTTAAGCCCAAAAGAGTTTAGTAGGCCCATAAATGTGAGTCCTATAGTATCATTTGTATTGTAAACATGAATGTTAAAGTCTTCTACAATTAACGCTTTATCAAAGTTGAGCAATAGGTCTGAAAGAAAATCTGCAAATTCTCTAAGAACATCAGTGTAGGGGGTCTATACACATGGGCCCTGGGGGTCTATACACAGGGGCCCTGGGGTCTATACACAGGGGTCTGTGGGTCTATACACATGGGCCCTGGGGGTCTATACACAGTTGTAGACATTTTTATGTGTATGTGTGCATTTTTTGTGAAGGTAATTATCAGAATGAGGCTGTAATGCAACACAAAACCTCCCCTGAGGTCACTTCCTTCAGGTGACACTGAGGGGATTATTGTGTAATCAGAGATAAAAGTAATCATTCATTTTAACGCATTTCATTTTAACGCATCATCATT
This sequence comes from Tachysurus vachellii, assembly GCF_030014155.1. Classification (NCBI taxonomy): domain Eukaryota; kingdom Metazoa; phylum Chordata; class Actinopteri; order Siluriformes; family Bagridae; genus Tachysurus; species Tachysurus vachellii. The sequence goes on along the minus strand of NC_083461.1, from coordinate 40,063,488 downwards.
TATAAAGTCACAGAGACAAGATCTTATA
>NC_083461.1:40055960-40058460 GCF_030014155.1 Tachysurus vachellii | reverse complement strand
GACGGAGTAAAGATGAAGATGTTAATAGAGGTGTTGAGTCTACAGTGTGAGTGAGTTGTGTCCTGTTCTGATTATTAGCTGTAGTGAGTGGTAAAGGACAGCAGGTCACTTATCTCAGCTCCACTGGAGATACGAGTGTTACGACACTGAGGCTCTTAATATCAGCTCGTTATTGTCTCTCAAAGTTCACTCCATATGTCACATGACCACATGCTGTCTCACTGATGCTATGCTAAAGCACTTTGCTAACCTAACAGTCAGAATGTCAGACATGTGAACAAACCACAACATGACACAACACTACACAACGCTACACAACACTACACAACACTCCACAACATGACACAACACGACACAACACTACTCTCATCACACAACACGACACAACACTACTCTCATCACACAACACTACACAACACTACTCTCATCACACAACACGACACAACACTACTTTCATCACACAACACGACACAACACTACTTTCATCACACAACACGACACAACACTACTCTCATCACACAACACGACACAACACTACACATCACACAACACTACACAACACTACTCTCATCACACAACACGACACAACACTACACATCACACAACACTACACAACACTACTCTCATCACACAACACTACACAACACTACTTTCATCACACAACACGACACAACACTACTCTCATCACACAACACTACACAACACTACTCTCATCACACAACACGACACAACACTACACATCACACAACACGACACAACACTACACATCACACAACACTACACAACACTACTCTCATCACACAACACGACACAACACTACACATCACACAACACTACACAACACTACTCTCATCACACAACACTACACAACACTACTTTCATCACACAACACTACACAACACTACACCCATCATACTACACAATACTACACACAAACAGATAAATTCTGCTCCTTAGGAATTTTGAGAATGAGGATTAGTTTTCGTGGCATTTCGTGTCCATCCTGAATAAACAGGACCTGCAGTCACTCAGCATGTGTGTTCACAGCGTGTGTGTGTGTGTGTGTGTGTGTGTTGTTTCAGGTGCGAGTGCAGGCCCACAGCTGGATGCCGGGCGTCTTTACAGATTCAGCTACAGAACGGAGCTCTGTGTCAACCGGCCCAAAGGCACGAGCCGAGGAAACGTGGGGTTTCAGATCTCCAGTGATGTGGACATCAGCCTGGCCTGGAGGAACCCGGAGAACCAGGAGGAGCAGCTGCTCAGAGTCCAGGTGAGAAGAACAATCAACCAGTCCGAGTGTTTTATTCCTCGTCTATCATTAGCACTGCTCCACACTCTGAGAATGTGGACACACACAGTGTGGTCAGTGTGTGAATTCTTCATCATCTCTTTCCTTCCTTTCTTTCTCTCAGATCTCTAATGTTCAGATTCAAAACGCCGCTAAGCGCTCGCGCAAAAACAACATCTTCCACGGCACCACCACCCAGGGAATTCTGGGTCGAGAAAAGAGCGAGGCGCTGCAGAGACCCTTCATGATCCTCTGGAAGATGGGCAAGGTAAAAAAACAGCACTAACTGACCCTTAATGCTACAGCCCTGTTTAAAGGTGCGGTATGTAAAGTCTCACAGGGTGCAATAACTGTAGATTAGATATGAGTCTGATTCACAGGACTGTCTGATTCACACAAAATCACTTTAAAGGCAAAATCAACACAAAGGTCATAACAAACCTAACAGATAATGTCAGATAACAAATCAGCACATCATGTCATAAATGTCTTCAGGTTTCACGTGGAACACCACACCTCAACACACAGCACATCAACACACAGCACCTCAACACACAGCACCTCAACACACCACACCTCAACACACCACACCTCAGCACACCATACCTCAATGTGCCACACTTCAACACACCACACCTCAGCACACCATACCTCAACACACCATACCTCAACACACCACACCTCAACACACCACACCTCAACAAACCACACCTCAACACACCACACCTCAGCTCACCGCACCTCAACACACCACGCCTCAGCGCACCATACCTCAACACACCACACCTCAACAAACCACACCTCAACACACCACACCTCAGCTCACCGCACCTCAACACACCACGCCTCAGCACACCATACCTCAACACACCACACCTCAACAAACCGCACCTCAACACACCGCACCTCAACACACCGCACCTCAACACACCGCACCTCAACAAACCGCACCTCAACACACCACACCTCAACACACCGCACCTCAACAAACCGCATCTCAACGCGCCACACCTCAACACGCCACACCTCAACACACCACACCTCAGTGCACCACACCTCAACACACCGCACCTCAACACACCACACCTCAACAAACCGCACCTCAACACACCACACCTCAACACACCACACCTCAACAAACCGCATCTCAACGCGCCACACCTCAACACGCCACACCTCAACACACCACACCTCAGTGCACCATACCTCAAC
>NC_083461.1:40045960-40053460 GCF_030014155.1 Tachysurus vachellii | reverse complement strand
TGTTCTGTGTAGGACATCTCTAACAACAAGATCGGCAGCACAGAAATTAAAGAGTCAGTTGTGATCATCATGGGAGCTTTGGTGCGAAAACTGTGTCAGAAAGGATTATGTGAGCTTCCGGTGAGTCGTCCCAATCCACACTAGGATCAAATCATATTAACTCATCTCCAAATGAATCAGATTTAATCATTATGGGATTGATAAAACCTGAAGTAAACCTGATGAATCATGTTAAATTAATTAAACTGAATCAAATGAAAACAAATCTAGTATGAGATTATACTAATTACTTTGGGCTGATTCATGCTAAGAGTCACTGATGCACTGATGTATTAATGTCTTTTTTTGGACTTCAGGTGGTGGATAAGGTGAAGCAGTTGATCCTCACTGGACCAGAGAGTGCTCAGGATGAGGCCCAGGTTCAGATGTACATTTTGGCCCTGAAGAACGCTCTTCTGCCCGAGGCCATACCGCTCCTCGCTCGATTCGCTGAGTCTGAGACCGGAGCACTGAGCAACATCGCCATCACCTCTCTACAGAGATACGATCCTCAGCTCATCACACATGAGGTCAGAGTCCTAAATGACTTCCTTCTTTAGTGCACTTGGACAGAGAATTATCTAATCGAGTTTATTCCAAATATCTGTGACAGATGTATACCTCGCATGCTGTTGTGTTCTCAGGTGAAGCGGGTGCTGAATCGCGTGTACCATCAGAACCGACGCGTTTATGAGAAGAACGTTCGTGCTGCGGCGGCTGATGTGATCCTGAGCAGCGATCCATCTTACGAGGAGGTGAAGAACCTGCTGCTCTCCATCGGCCACCTGCCTCACGAGATGAACAAATACATGCTGTCCAAAGTGGAGGACGTCCTGCGCTTCGACATGCCTTCTAGGTGAGTCTCACATGAACAGGTACTCTAGACCAGAGGACGTTGTTGCTCTGTGGTGTACACATACTCAGAAGATGAATAATCACCTTTTGTTTTGGCTAAACTCGTCTTGTCTCTGATCCTCTTCTTCTCCTCTGCAGTAAAGTAGTCCGTGAGGTCATGAAGGACACAATCGCTCAGAACTACGACCGTTTCTCAAAAATGGGATCCTCATCTGCCTACTCCGGCTTCATGACACGTAAGTGACCTTCTGTTTCCCCTAGTCCTGTCCTGTGACCTTTACTATGTGTTTGGTTTAGTTCAGAATATACACCTGAATTCTCAGCTCAAATGCATTACATATTTGTGGGTCTCTAATGTCTCAAGATTTACAGCTAAACTCTGTCCAATTAGTTCCTGAAGGTGTGCAGGTGTAATTACTTTCGATTTTCAGCTATGTTTCCATTTCCCAGTGTTTTTACACTTTACTGTACTGCAGGGGGCACTGATGTGACAACGACCTACAGCTTGGACATTCTGTACTCTGGTTCAGGAATCCTTAGAAGGAGTAACATGAACATTTATGGCCAGAGCAACGGTGCTCTCCTGCATGGCCTTCAGGTACTATAGACACCCAGAGCTCCACTCTAAACATCACACATTGTAATCAGACAGTCGGTGAAACTCTGTAAGTGACCAGGTTTCTGACTTCCTGAATAAGACTCCACATTACAAATTTTTATTCAAAGCGGAATTTTTACAACACACGGCAAGAATGTAGCTCAGAAATAACTGACAAAGCAAGCTGATGTGATAGCGATGAGGAGAAACTTCCTCAAAACATCGGGAAGCAAGACAGAGAGAAAGAGGAAGCCTTGAAGCCCACACCTGAGAGCGGCTCAATCGAGATTGATGAAGAAACGAAAGGTTTATGAGACGTGACAGGAAGTAATGTTAGCAGAACATTTTGACACACACGAGATCATAAATGAATGTGTGGACACGGAAGGTTTGGAATGCCAAAATGAACGGGCCAGAAACAGTTTCAGTTTCATGCAGTGCCTGGCAGGAGAGCTAATGTGGAGCTGATTACAAATCATAACATAGCAGTGTTTAAAATGGAGGTGATAATTGTTTCTGTGAGCTCCAGCAGCAAGGAACTTCAAGAGGCTGAAGAGGGAACACTCTCAACTCCCTGGAGCTCTGATTCATTTCAGCACTCAGCTAACAGGCTGAAGATCTACTGAACTGAACAGATACATAATAATAATAATAATAATAATAATAATAATAATAATAATAATAATAATAATAATAATAATAATAATAATGCTACATGGTTTAAACTCTTGTATCAGAATAAACACAGTTAATTCTCAAAAAGATTCAACAGATTCGATCATATAGAACTAAATACAGTCCAGGTGCTATTTGACTCCTCCCACTATATGACCTGACTTCTCTGACTCCTTAAACCATACACCCTCACCTATATGACTCCTCCCACCAGTAGACACCCTCACCTATATGACACCTCCCACCAGTAGACACCCTCACCTATATGACTCCTCCCACCTGTAGACACCCTCACCTGTTTGACTCCTCCCGCCTGTACACCTTCTCACATATCTGTAAGAATCAGTATAGTACTCTTTTTTTACCTACACATCATTAACTGTACCTCACTTCTCCTCCAGGTGGCCATCGAGGCACAGGGCCTGGAGTCACTGATAGCGGCGACAGCTGATGAAGGTGAGGAGGACCTGGAGTCGTTTGCTGGAATGTCGGCGCTGCTCCTGGACGTTCAGCTTCGGCCCGTGACCTTCTTCAAGGGCTACAGCGACCTGATGTCCAAGATGTTCTCAATGTCTGGAGACCCCATTAATGTAGTGAAGGGTCTCATCCTGCTCACCGACCACTCTCAGGTGAGATACATCAACAGTTTGCAGTCGGTTGCTAGGTTGCTTAGTAACTTCTGAACAGCTTTCAAGACTGAATTCGGACATTTCGTGACATTTCAGGATTAACTCCTACTTATGATCTTACCACAGCTCTGAACACAGCACAAGGGCGATAATCGGTAACCAAGGGTAACTAGCTAGCGACGGAATTGAAGTCCATCCTCTGCCTCATTTAGTTAAAGGAAACATGGCTTTTGGTTCGAATCATCCTTTAAATAATTGTTTCAACTTTCGGACCATAAAGAATTTTCCACTAGTCCATTTCTCATAGCTGGTGTCCATGTGAACACAATTCCCTTTCTGTCTGTCTCTCAGGTGATCCCTCTGCAGTCTGGTCTACGGGCCTCTGTGGAGTTCCAGGGCGGTTTGGCCATCGATATCTCTGGAGGAATGGAGTTTAGCCTTTGGTACCGCGAATCCAAGACTAGTGTCAACAACCGGTACGAAAATAATCATCAGACATCAGACATTTTCAGCACCTGGCTCAATTTCCTGCAGTCTACTTTTATGTCTCATTGCCAGAATCGGTGCATTTCATTTCTGCTTCCTGTCCTCTTATCTGACCATAATTGCATGTCATCGTTAACTCCCTCAGGAGGATTATTGGACATTTCTGATCTTCCAATGAGCAGTATCTGCACCAGGTGCTTGTGTTTTTGCTTCTGGCTGCTAGCCTGGAAACGCTGGCTAATCCAGCTACATGCTAGCCAGGAAACAAATGCACTGGCATACATGTCAGGTTGTGGCTTGGAGTCCGAATATAGCCCTCCGCTGTGCGTCACAGGAGAAGGTCATTGGTTTTGGTCCTAAAATATCAACATTTTGAACATTTAGTATTGAACAGGTGTAGGATTCAGGGAACTGTGTGCTGGGTCTTGTATAAAAGCTCTCACAGATATTAGAAGACTGTAAACCATGAATACACACAAATAAACGACCAACAACACAGCACCCCAAAATAAAACACATTTCCGACTTCGGAATGAAGTTTCCTCATTCAGATGGAAAAAAGAAGTTTTTTTCTTTTCTGGTTCTTCTTCTGAAACTCTGTGATAAGCTTTGGGCTCTAAAGGAAAATCTTTGCTAAGATTTGTGCTAGCTTGCTAATAAATAAATAAACAAGCTAGCAATAAATGTTTATTTGAATTTTCTCCGCTCTTCACAGGGGTGCTCTGATTGTCCTGGGCAACGTGACAGTGGACGCAGACTTTCTAAGTGTGGGGATGGAAGTGAGCTTTGAGACAGAGGCGGCGCTTGACTTTATCACCACCGTGCAGTTCTCTGAATACCCTTTCCTGGTGTGCATGCAGATGGATAAGACCACATTCCCGTTCAGGTGAACATCTCAAACCACACGCAGGGTATTAGCGACCTAAACTCTGGAAGCTCACCCACATGTCGCGACTGTTACCAGTGAAGTTTAAGTAGCTAGTTTGCTAAGGAAACCTGGCCACATGATAATTCTCTAACAGCATATTAGCATTTTCTTCACAGAAACTTGTGGACACTAATTAGCATGTGTTAGTGTGCGTTAGAATGTGTAATATGGTGTTGTTGTTTGTGTTGTGCTACAGGGAGGCAGTGTATAAAATGGAGAAGTTGTCCTCCGGTGAGCCGTATGCCTGGCACAAGAGTCGCGAACAGCTTATTCCCGGCTCCGAGTTTCCTCTTCATCAGGAAAACTCCAACATGTGTAAGAAAGTGTTCGACAGCAACTGGTAGACCTGAGGACTAAACTCCAGTTTAGACAAGTTTAAACACAAAAAAACCTGTGACTGTACTTTTTAAATTAACCTTTATTACACTAAACCAAGGGTGCTAATATTTTTTAGCAAGCCAGGCCTTGGATTTAGTATGTAAGGACTTTATTTTAAGAGTCTTTAGTTCAAGATGTAATTTTTTTCTTTAGTTGTAGTGAAATAATTCAGCACAAAATGCCATTGGGGAGCATAGCATTAAAGGCTAAACAGAGACAAAAGCTAGCATCTAGCATAAGTTTATAAAACTCCCAATAATAAGATACAAGAAGAATGAAAATATATAATTAATTAGACTTATTAACAAAAAAACTAAAAAAAAACTAAGCTAAAGGGAGAATGAAGCTAGCAATTAGCACAATATTTTCTAGTTAAAAAAAGGTTGAAAACCTCAAAACCAAAATGCTTATTAGCTTGAAGGTTAGCATGAACAATGTTAGCATAACCTAAGCAAGTTCAAAGAACTCATTCAACAACCTCAACGGTGAATAGACAGTGTAAAATATTAACTAATGCTGGTAAATTGTAAAGTTTTAGCATAATGCTTGTGCTAGATTTAGCTATGCTATCACAGGATTTTGTCTGAATTATCTTCATGAAAAGATAATAAAAGTTAACATGTTTATATTTTCCACAAAGTTTACACTGGTATAGATTAATTAGCATAGCTTCAGTCACTGAGAGCGAGCTCACTTTAGCCACCTACCATGAACTAGCATAAATAGCTAATGCAGTCAGACCTGGTGTGGTGCTATGTTTATGTTTATAATGTCTTATAGCACATTTATGAGTTATTTATTTGAACTCTTGCAGAGGGCCTGAGGAAAAACACTCTCTGTCTATTCCACCAACCAGATGTTTACACAAATGTTTTGGGTTTTTTTTGACAAAATGAGCATTTTATTATAAAACGGTGTCTTGTGAAATATGGCTGCAGGAATTTTATTGTGAAAACATCAACAGAATATCTACAGAACCCTGATCTAGATCAGCTGAAATCTAGAACCTCACACAACACAATACACACTGAGGTTTGTTCAAAACCTGTTTGCATTTTACAGTTTTGCGCTAATGATTAATCAGTGATATGTTCTGCAGCTGGATTGTGAAAATATTTCATCTTTTTTATGGATGTAAATAATTTTCAGGAAAATAAAACCACGATTTTAAACTTTTGTACAGTTTCCTGTCTGGTTCCAAATAGTATAATATAAATTAATAGCATAGCATAAATTTAGCATAGCATGAATTAATAGCATAATGTTAGCTAGTATAGATTTGCTATATGTTTTTTTTTTTATAGTTCTCAGGGTAAAAGTTTTTTAATGTGTCTTAAAAACATCACATATCATATCTGGCTGTTTTTGTGACGTTGCTAGGCCGAGCTAGCCTGCTAATACGTCACATGATTTTTCACACTTCACATCCCTTCAGCTTACACGTTCAGTTTATTCCAAACACTCAACATTTCACTGTTCATTACCAGCCTTCTGTTACATCCATAATTCCATCATTTCATTCTCCTCAGCATCCTCTCCATTACAGATCTGAGCTTTGATCTCACTCGTGGTTTAACTTCATTTTCCAGGACTTTACTCTGAACTTCTCCACATGTTGGCCTTTATCAAGCTGACATATCGTTCAGACCTCACAGACTCACCATGATGTGGTGACTAGCAGCTGTGTGGACCAAACCAATCTCCTCCTTAACAAAAACATACTAGCCTGCAAATACAGCTCTACATTTTTATTTATTTTTTTGCTCAGTAGCTATTTTTAGTAAAGGGCTATTGTGAGAGAGACTTTAATCTTGACTAAATTTCCTTAGCCTTTTTCTAGCTAGCTGTCTAGCTAGATTAATTCTTCAAAATAGTCCATAAATGCACAAACTCTTTACTTTCTTAATGTCTGAGGCAGTGTTTAACACACACACACACACACACACACACACACACACACACACACACACACTCACTCACCTTTGATCAGTGGAATGACCTGTTTCCGTGGTAATGTGAAAATTAAATTTTACAGACATACATTAACCCTAATACATTAGCTAGCATGTAGCTAGCCATACAGCAGACTTTGCTACTTTTGTAAACAAACATTAATGCCTTAAATTCGGCTGTAATATCGTGTACAGTCTTTCACAAAAATTATATTACTTTGATTAATAGATAAAATAACAGCTTTATTGTACAGCAAAATAACAGGATTTTTAATTTATAATGCTAACTAGTTCACAAGACTTCACAAGGTTTTACTGACCTTTAAACTGTTTGAAGGAAATAATGCTATTGGATTTGATGAATCTCTTTTTTTAATGTTTTTTTCTTTGTAATGTCAATCTGTTAAATGTGAAAAGCAAACATCTGTAAAACAAATTTATCCTGCTAACATGACTCAATCTTTAAACTGTAATGTAAATGTTTAGACGTAAAAATTGCTGCTAATATATCAAGGACGGTTAGCATTGAGCTAAAGCGTTCATGCTAACATTGACCTTATTTTCATTGTTGTACCTGTGGGTTGAATTTTGTTGTTTTTTCTTAGTAGTAAAACAGTCCAGATAAAAAAGGTTTGTGTGATAAACATATGTTCGAAAAACAGCAAACACAAAGACAAAAAATACAAAAAGGGAAATTATATAAATTCCGAGCACCATTTTAGCAGAAATGCTTATTAGCTTATTAGCAATTAGTGCTCATTTACAGAGAGCAAATCACTGTGACTCTAACACTTAGGATTTATTCAGAAAATGTATAACGTAATGTTTAATACTGTATATCACAATGAATCTTTAGTAAATGGCACATACATTACACACAGTCTCAGCTATGGATGTCCATAAACCCTGCGTAAGAGTTTAATAATGCATCAGACACCTCTCACAATATTCAACAGTGTC
>NC_083461.1:40010960-40040960 GCF_030014155.1 Tachysurus vachellii | reverse complement strand
AGCCCCGCCCACTTCCATACTTGTTCTATTGCTTGCACTCTCATCCTGTGAGGAAACAGGGGTTGAATGTGGCTGTACAAAGGAGGGTGGAGAGATGAGATACGCCGCTGGGCTCAGGGCCAATGGTACATCCAGGTACTGAGCACTCTCAGGGCAGTAGAGTCTCTGAGTGACGGGCTGCAGGGAGATGGGCGTGTCCACCAGGTAGCACTGCCCTGTTATGGGATCCAGTAGGAGCTTGCGTTGCATGTTGGATATGAGAGGGTCTGTAGGAGGTGTGACACACAGGATCTGTGCAGGCTGACAGAAGGTCAGTGTTGGGCTCCCAGGAGACCACGACTCCGTCACGACTGGTGAGCGCTGAAGAGGTGGGCAGGGCTGAAGCTGAGGCTGTACGGCGGGGTCGAGGATTTGTTCGGAGCAATGTGGTTTTGTGTCTAAGGGGCATGGCTTAATTGGGATGGTTAGATAATTTTCTGAATCTGATACAGGTGCGGGTGGATGTTTAGTTACCGAATCCATCACAGGGCTTGTGACTGTGACTCCGGCTTCATCCTCAACTCTTTTCTCCATTGTGCATTTTGAAGGGCAGAATTTGAGGGAAAAGGGGCTTTTGGTGGATCTGGAGATGTTGTTACAGGCATTGGAACACTGAGCATCCTGTTGCAGATGATGAGTGATTGTTCTGGTGAAGTTTGTGCCTGCAGCAGGAGTTGAGTTTTTTGGGGGTTCTGCTCTCACCAGCCTCTCGCTATCAACTCCTTGCTCCTCCCTAGTGATCAGTGAGAGGACATGGCTGTCTTTCACTGGCCGCGGTGCCTCAGTCTTACGCCGCCACTCGTTCCGGTCAAAAACATACAGCTGTTCCATGGTCTTTACAGCTGCTTTTAGTTTCTCAAGTGCCACCTGGTTTGGCATTTTGCACTCAACCCTTTTATCGCTGCTTTCTTTAAATCTGGATGACTTTATCTGAAGCTCCTGCTGCTCGGAGATGGTCTGCATCGGTGACCTCTCGCTTTCCAGGTCGTTCTGTCTGTTTGAATTTGTGTTCACTGAATGGCATTTGATCACCATTGGGGTCTTTTCTTTCTTGTCGTTTTTATCCGGATCTTTTTTCACGCCATCGCTTTCTTCTTGTGATGTGGTTTTATTCTCACCGCTTTCCATAGACACGAACCGGTATGAACTCTTGACTAGTTTTCGCACGTCTCTCACCTGATGGATGGGCGTTTGGAGTTTGCACCTGCTGTCCCGGACGTCTCTCACCGTAAAGTGTGGGATTTTTTCGCTCTTGGTGTCACTGCTGTGCTTGGTGAGGTTTGGTGTCAGGAGGCTGGCGATGTTAAAGGGACGCTGAAGGTTGTTTTTGTTTTCCTTGATGCTTTGAAGGCGGATTGTGATCTCCTGCGCTTTGCTGCCGTTTGAAGCGTCCACCGTGTTTGCTGTCTTACTGTCTGATTGGATGAGATCAGCTGTTTGTGTTATTGGTGTGTATGGTTCCACTGCTTCCCTTTCCTTTGAATGAAAATGCGAGCCAGGAACATACAAGTGTGACATTTTTGTTGTTTTACTATTCGTCACTTCAGCGCACGCTTTCTTGTTTTCTTTTGCCGCCTCTACTGAAGCGGTTGTGTTGGTGACGTCTCTTTCAGTGTAACCTTTGGGGAATATAGTCTCGCTTTTCTCTGCACATATGTTGTTCTCCTCCAGCAGTGAGGCCTTTAATGGCTCGTTCATGTTCTCTGTTGAAGGTGTACGTGATGTTTTGCATGGCTCCTCCCTCTCCTCTTCCTCTCCTTTGTTGAAAGCAGCATTTGAACTTTCCACGACTTCTTCCACGGAGACAACGGATTGCAGAGATCCTGACTCTGAAGCTTGTCTTTGTAAAACCTGGCAGCTTGTGCTGTCTCTGTGTGCTGAACTCACTTCACCACACTCCAGTTTGCGTTCTTGCTCGAATCGCATCTTCTTAGAGATAACGTTCTGCAGGAGGCTGGAGGCGAACACGGCTTTCTTGTGCACTCCGTCCACAGAGACGTCTGTCTGATCACAGGTTTGACTTGTTGATGGCTCGCAGCTGTTTGATCTGTTCTGTGTGCATTTCACTCTTCTCTCTGTATCACAGCTCGCTTTATATTTTGATGACTGAGTGTTTGTCTCATGGCTTCTACTTTCAGTCATGTTGTTCACGTTAACGGTTGCACTTTCTGTGCACTTCCTCATTTCCACAGAACATGTGGAATTTTTGCGCTCGCCTGTGACGCCACCCTGCATGACGTAATTCCTGTAGTTGAAATCAATGAAAGAGGACCATTTGTTCATGCTCAGGCTGTGCTCTGAAACTGAGGACTCGCTCGAGGGTCTGAGATCGATGGTGTCGAAGTAGGGACATGCAAGGCTGCGGAAAGATTTGGCCGTTAGAGTTCGGACTTCTTTATCGGCATCGTCCAGCTCGCTCACGGAGCTGGATGCACCACTGGAGTACTCTGTGACGTCTTTGCCTTTCATCAGTTTGCTGGCCAGGTGCTGGCGTCCAGGTGCAGGAATGAAACAGTGTGTGTGACTTTCATAAGGAACCTCTATCTTAGCATGTGTTTCATGGTAACTGCGCAGAAGTTCATTCTCATCCAGAGACGGCCGCACAGACTCGCTTACTGACTTGGACGAGGCTTTTATAGAGACGTGAATGTTCCGCACGCCATCGTCTGAGCTCGCACATTCGCTCTCGGTGCTGATCAGAGCTTTGGTGGCAGCCAGTTTGGGTGGACGACTGCTTGCTGCTCTACGCTGACCCCTCTCCCCGCTCGGCTGGTCACCGCTCTTGAAAGACGCATAGTCCACGAACGAGTACACAAGGTTGTCGTCTTCGTAATCCCAGCAGGAGCTGGCAGCACGGCCGAGCTCGTGGTCCATGTCGTGGTCCAGTTCTGTGAGCTGAATCTCATGTGTCGTGATGTAGTGTGATTCTATCTCCTCGGCCACCGGCATGTCGTGTTCTCTTTCGTCGGGATCTCCGTCTTCTGACTCTGATTCAGACTCACACCTGCTGTTCAGATACATGTCTGTATAATCCGTTTCCTCTGGTTCATGGCTCATCACAGCTGTCTCTTCCTTCTCAAGGAAACTTTCAATTTTTAAATCCTTATCTAAGATGTCGTAGGAAACGTCCTTTCCAGCCTTCCTGTGATCTGTACAACTTTCTTCATTTTCCACATAGTTCCCTTTATGCTTGAATACAGCTCGCTGGTTTCCTTCACTGGTGAACGAGACTTTCACTGTGTTGGTGCTCCCAAGATCTACATAGTTGGTCTCGGTGGTACAGTGTTCTTTCTTGGGCACCCCGGTAACCATGATGGCTGTGTGGAGGGTCTCCATGTCAGAAAAAGAGAGAGAGAGAGTGAGAGGGAAAAGTAAGAGTGGAAGAAAGAGAAAAAGAAAAGAAAGACAACGATCTGCCTTGTTGCTCTGTGTTTCTGGAGTGCGTGTCTTTCTCAAGCGTCTGGTTCAACAGAGAGTTACGCATCGGGCTGCACCATGCCTCCCCCCCTCCCCCTTCCATCTCAGATGACAAAGCTCTCGCAAAACGGCGGGGCGAGGGCACGAACCCTCTCACCAGGGCCAAGTTACACCAACAGAGGACAAAGTAACAGTATTGTGTGTGTGTGTGTGTGTATGTGTGTTTTGTGTCTGTCTGTATGTAGGATCTATAAGTGTTAAATATTTGAGTTAAATTAGAACAAGAAAATGAAGTACAAATGCTAAATTATTATAAAAATATAACACTGGTTTATTGAGACATTTCATGTTTATGAAGAGATGCTATTAGTAATCCAGTTTAAAACATTTTCTTTTCTTTTTTCACCTTTCAGACAAAAAGTGAAGATCAGAATGATAGAAGAATAAAAAGCTCTGTCTGATTTTTTACACAGATTTATTCATTTATTTTAAATGTTTACAGATTAACATTGATACACTGAACCCTTAATAAGATCAAAGTGAAGACTTGTGGATATAAAAATACAGAATATTAATTATAATTATTACATATTATATATATAATATTATTATTATTGTCCCTCGAGTGACTCTTACTTCTGACACCTTTCCTTGTCTCTGACAGACATCAGTGTGGATCAGGGAACGTGAGCCGGTGCACTTTACACTGTACACTGTAGCAAATGAGGGCACAAAGTTTCAGATGAAAATCATTTTACTATAATAATATAATGTTGTGTATCATAATTGAATAATAACCAGCGCCTTCTGCACCACGGACAATTTGGATCCATTAATAATGTTTAACTCTGTTCAGTGTATTTATGGACTAACAGATGACTGAACGATGGAAACATTAAGCCTGTATTTATAGCTCCTGAAGATATGTCACGTCACACACACACACACACACACACACACACACACACACACACACACACGAGCAGGGAATTATCAGCTTACATCATTCACTCACACTAATAGCAAAAATACAGAGAATCACTGTGTGCATGTGTGTGTGTGTGCATGTGTGTGTGAGAAACTTTGGACATTTGATGTTGAGTGAACGTGCGGTTGTGGCACGCGGCAGCTGCCCTGTGGTATTACGGCAAAGATCCAGTTGGCACTGTACGTGAAAAACACACACATACTAAACACACACACAAACACACACACACACACACACACACCTGCAGCGTTCTGAGGCTAAAAGGTTCATGTTAAAGTGCAGCCTTAAGTGGTTAACAAAATAAATATAAAGAGTATAAATCATAATAAGATCCAGTTAAAGGTCAGTATTTAAACATGTAGTCTTGATATTTTACTACATTAAATATCTCCTGAACTGAACATAGTTCCCTTTTAAATGTTATATGGCTGTTGCTAGGAAACTAAAAAATTCAGAAGCAGCGCACAAGCTAGCAAATTGTTTAGCATTTACCGTTAACCAGTGACCACCAAATACTACAGGAATGAGCTATTCATGTGGAACATCCTCATAAAGTCAGTTAATTAATGACTTTTTTTTTTTTAGCATTTCTTGAGTAAGTCCCCTAGCAGTAAAGATGACACAATCTAGAGGGCAAAAACAAAACTAAAAATTAAATCTAGACCACAGAACAGAAACTGACCTAGCAAACAGACCCCAGCTAATGAACGAACAAAAACTAGTCACTGAAATCTAACCTAGCAAAATTAGCACACACAAGCTACAAGCAAAACCATACAAGCAAGTGAAGCTAACTTAGCATGCCAAAGCTAAGCTATCAAACAAATGTTAATGTAGCAAGTGAAAGCTAATTTATCACAAAAAAACAGTAAACAAATGATAGTGATTCACGTAAAGTGTAACGACTTAAAGATTCAGTGTTCATGTGGAATGATTTCATAAACACAGTGAACAAAAAACTTAGTGATACAGAACCGTATACAGGACGCTAATGAGGTATAAATACTGAATACAAGTTCTTTCTCTCTCTCGCTCGCTCTCTCTCTTTCTCTCTCTCGCTCGCTCGCTCTCTCGCTCTGGATTTTCAATGACCTCTACAAAGCGGTTAAATTTAGTTTGCTATTTAAATCTCGAACGCGACCGGCAGATCGCTTACGAGCAGAACACCTTATAAAACAGCAGCTGCCAAATTAGGAGGGTCGTTTATCAAAGTAGACACTCAGGAAATGCAACACCACACGTCTGTAGAAAATACACACGAGTGGAGAGACGCAGAGCCAAAATTAATTCTTAGAATACGGTTAAAACTACAAAACCTCAATGAAACAGAAAACAACAACACCACCGCCGCCGCTGCCAGTCAGAGAGGACATCTGACTGTACAGATGACTAGATTTTACACTTCAGTGCAGCATTAACATCTGACCTTTGACCCCAAATGTTCATCATGGAGTAGACCTTATGGACCTGGGTGTGTGTACACTCTTTAAATATTCATGCTAATTATACTACATGATATTACAAAAAAAAAACCAGCATAGTAGATGATTGCTAATCTACCACACAAAAAACAGCTAATATGACTAGCCAGTGAGCAAAAGCTAACTAGCAGCACAGACTAGCAAGTAAAATCGAGTAAAAATAAATAATTTTAGGGAATGAAAGATTATCTCAGCCCACAAAATCTAGAAACTAGCAAAAATAAAAGTAAACAAAAGTTAATTTAGTGAGGAAAAGTAACTAGCAAGGAAAAGCTGACTTAGCAAGCTAGAGGACAAACTAGAAAGTGAAAGCTAACCTATTAACCAGAAGCCAAAGCAGGTTTATGTATTTTATCTACTTTTGTAAACGATTATAAAATAAAAAGGCCCAGCTTTCTTTTGTGTGTGTGTTTTAGTTAGCCGTTAGCACCAGTAAGCTCATGCTGTACATGCTTGGCATTGCTAACATTACTGCTGACTGCTTTATATCTCA
Source organism: Tachysurus vachellii (assembly GCF_030014155.1). Classification (NCBI taxonomy): domain Eukaryota; kingdom Metazoa; phylum Chordata; class Actinopteri; order Siluriformes; family Bagridae; genus Tachysurus; species Tachysurus vachellii. The sequence continues at coordinate 40,034,542 of NC_083461.1, read as the reverse complement.
CTTTGCTGTTTTTAGGCTCTGACACCTCCAGGCCACCGTACAGTATAACAAAGTGCACAACAGAGTGTGATGTTTATCCTCCCTATAGCACTATTTCTATAGTAATTTGCATATCACACAAGACCGGTTGAAATATGTTGTTTTTTTTTGATGACACCACAAACTCACCTGATGTAGCTCCGCCCCCAAAGTCAGTTTTATACAGACAACATTGGGGCTTCTGGTAAGAGTCGATATTTAAGAGCAGATCCAGCGCTTGTTCTGTGAAGAACCTGTGGTTAAAGGATACAGAGAGACACGGACACGTACACACACAGAGACACGTACACGTACACACACATTGTGTGTTGTCTTGTATTTTTTATTTGCAGTCTTTTGTCCTGCACCGTCTTTTGTCCTGAATGCCTTTTGTCCTGACTGTATTTTGTCCTACGCTGTATTTTGTCCTGCACCGTCTTTTGTCCTGACTGCCTTTTATCCTGTTTTTTCTCCTACGCTGTCTTTTGTCCTGCACTGTCTTCTTGTCACGTACACGTACACACTCACACACACGTACACGCATGTACACACACGCACGTACACACACACACGCATGTACACACACACACACGCATGTACACACACACGTGTACACACACACACGTACACACACACACAGATAATAATTACATATAATTAACAAGATTAAGGTCTAAACTCCAAACCCCTGAGTTGATTCTTTATTACAAAATTATTTGACATTTTATCCACAGTTTGAATGTAACAGATGTTTGTGTTCCAATCTGAAGGTAGTTCCCTTTGTGGACGCCATGTTGTGGACGCCATGTCATGGACGCCATGTTGTGGAAGCCGTGTCGTGGACGCCGTGTTGTGGAAGCCATGTGTTTAGGCAGTGTTTCATTTTGCTGAAATGTGACAGCAGCACTGTGAGTGTTGGTCCATAAACATTTCTACCAGCGCTCCGGTGGATGGATTTGGAACACAGCCGGTTCTACATCTTCTCATAAGTGAGCTGATGTCCGCAGGTCTTACACACTTTCCTGTACTGATCCTCATCCTCATCCAGCAGCTCTTCCTCACCATATTCATGCTGGTGGACTCCGGTGTCCTTCCTGAACACACTGCTCCTCACCGCACGCCTCAACTCTGAGGGAGCGAGAGAGAGAAAGAGAGAGAGAGAGAGAGAGAGAGAGAGAGATATGTTCAGAGAGAGCGTGTACATGTGGGTGTGTTTTAGGTGTGTGTTGTGTGTGTGTGTGTGTACCTTTGACTTTCTTGTTGAAGCGTTTCTGTTTCTGCACCTCTCTGTTCTCCTCTCGAGACTCTTGTGCTTCCTCCAGAGCTTCCTCACTGCCCCAAACCTCCAGAGACCGAGCCACAACCTGCACACATACACGCACACACACACACACACGCACACACGCACAGGCACACACATTATACCTTGTTCACTGCATAGGGCACTAGATTTGAAGAATTGCTTGTTGTAATCATGTAAGATGTAGGCAGCAGTGTGTTTGTGTAAGTAGTAGGGTGTGAGGTGTAGGGATTAGGTATAAGGTGTAGGTATAAGGTGTAGGTATAAGGTGTAGGTATAAGGTGTAGGTATAAGGTGTATATATAAGGTGTAGGGTTTCAGATTTTAACTTGGGTATAATGCTGTATAGAGCAGGTTTGAAGGTCAGGGTACACATCAGCTCAGGGTGGAGGTTAAGGACAGAAGGTCAGAGATGTTACCTGAGATTTCAGGTAGAGCTTCATGTCTCCCCAGCGAGGATTGTGGGGGTTTTTCCTCAGGATGAAGCGCAGCGGCGGCTCACGCTGATCCAGATCACAGTCTTTCAACAGAAAGAGCTGCTTCGCCTCTGTTCGAGAAATCAGCTTGTGTTTCAGCTCGCTGTCTCTACCACACACACACACACACACACATACACACACACAGACACACACAGACACACACACACGCACACAGACACACACACACACACACACGCACACACACATGCAGACACACACGCAGACACACACACACAGACACACACGCAGACACACCACACACACACACGCACGTGCACACACACACAGACACGCGCACACGCACGTACACATACACAGACACGCGCACAAGCACGCACACACACATACACAGACACGCACACCGCACACACACATACACAGACACGCACACCACCCACACACACACGCACGCACACACACAGGTTATGATATAAAATCTCTGACAAGGTCTGAGCTCTGACTCAAACTGTACAGATCACACACACACACACACACTTTGTTTCCTGTATGTGGTCTAAGTCAAACAAGGTTTTCTTTTGGTTGTTGACATGTGTGTGTGTGTGTGTGTGTGTGTGTGTGTGTGTGTGTGTGTAAAATAACTCATACACTCAACCACAAAAACATCACAGACACAGCTGTGGAGGAGTGTTGTTGTTTGACTGAGACCTCCTACAGGAAACAAAGGGTGTGTGTGTATGTGTGTTGTTTTACCTGCACTTGTCACACACTGAGAGATCAAAACTGTTGCTTAGGTACGACTCCATGAACGGCTTTGTGCACTCGTCACACACCAGATAATCTGGCTCCATCACTGGGGCTTTTAAACACATACACATATACACACACACACTTCTGCATCAATCAAATCTTTTCTTAATCTAACCTTTAATTGTTCAACAATGAAATATTCAAAAGATTTTAAAACCCTTTAAAAATGCCAGACGCTTCCTGTATCATCCCTCAGCCCTGATTCACAGATGGAACTTAAAGAAGTCCTTTTTCACTGCAGCATCACTGTTCATCACTCTGCCTTTAATATGAAGATGTGATACTGGATCTTTGAGGGTGCCAATACTTTCAGCACATCCTCACACTGTGTGACTGAACGAGGGGGAATGTGGTGACTGTAGTTACCAGGTTTGTGCACCACTCTGGTTGCCTGCTGCTTGTCCTCCTCCTCGTCCTCCTCGATGAAGAAGCCAGCACCAGAATCGATGGTTTTAGCTATTTTGGTTGCCGTGGCACCTGAAACACACACACACACACACACACACACACACGCGCGTGCACAGGGTCAATCTCTAAAGTCCTGTTTTATATTTTATATGTGTGTTTTTATTGTGTACACACACATACACACATATATACACACACACAAACATACACACACATACACACCCACACACAAACACACCCACAAACATACACACCCACACACAAACATACACACATACACACCCACACACAAACATACACACATACACACTCACACATACACACCGACACACACACACACCGACACACACACACACACACACACACACATACACACCCACACACCGACACACACATACATACATACACACACACACAAACACACCCACACACAAACATACACACACACCCACACACCGACACATACATACATACATACACACACACACAAACACACACACACACACACACACACAAACACACCCACACACAAACATACACACTCACCCACACACAAACATACACACATACACACACACATACACACCCACACACAAACATACACACATACACACCCACACACACACACACACCTTCCCCAGCAGACAGGCGGGTGGTGAGTCTGGCTTGTCTCAGCATCAGTGCCCTCTGTCTGTTCCTCTCGATCTTAGCCAACATGAACGGAGTTAATGTCTCACTCTGAGATTTACCTTCTGTTTCACTCCCAGCAGACGACAAACTCGACTTCACACACTCCATCCTGACCACCACACACACACACACACACACACACACACACACACACACACACACACACACACACACACACACACACACACCTGCAGAGAGGAAGATCATTATAATATATACAATCTATACATCTATACAACTGTACAACATCAATACAACTGCACAACATCTATACAACTATACAACTACACAACAACTACACAACATCAGGACCTGTACACATGTATAAACACAACTGACAGTGTAGTTTTATATAATTATAAATATGATCACTGACCCTGTGCAGCTTTGTGTCACTAAGCGACAGTGAATAATGTCCACGTCACATTTACAGATAAATCACGTGTACAATATGAGTATAAATGTATAGTTATATATTAAAGAAACACTTCACTGTTATACAACACAGCGTAAAGCTAATGCTAACGCTTTTGTGTGTGTGTGTGTGTGTGTGTGTGTGTGTGTGTTTCGTCTTCTTCTACGGCTGAAGTGAACGATCTGAGTCACGTGACACAGGTTTTCGCCACCTATCGGCCGACACGTGGGGGTGCAGCTCACTCAAACCTTTAATGTAGAAATGTTCTGCTTTGTTTTCAGGTGAAGCTTCAGATTCTGTCGTCTGTTTAGATAAAAGCTAAAGGTTACTGAAGGTGTTGGAGTGTTTCCCAGTGAGAATATTTATGACAGGAAGGCCAGCTCAGTCCTGGGGATTCCTCTGGACACAGTACAGGAGGTGGGAGAAAGGAGGATGGTAGTAAAACTATCCTGATTGCTGGAGAACGACTCTCAGCTCCTGTATGAAACAGTTTCAGCTCTGAGCTCCTTCAGTGACAGACTGGTACATCCTAAGTGTCTTAATCAATCAAAGCAGCTCCCAGTGAACCAGTCACCATAATACACACTGTTATTACAATAATGACAATAACAAAGTATTTAAACACGTGCAATAACAGAAATATTTAAAAACGTGCAATATTACCTGTGTGCAATGTGTCTGTTAGTGTGACTACTTACTCGTGGTCTTTGTATTTATACAGTGTTGTGTTTATACTAAATATTATATTATGTCTTTTTTTATATTTGCATTTCTTTCTCTTTGCTGCTGTAACAGGGAAATTTCCCCATTGTGGGACGAATAAAGGTTTATCTTATCACACACACACACAGACACACATACACAAACACACACACATACACAAACACACAGACACACACATACAGACACAGATACACACACACACACACACAGACACATACACATACAGACACATAGATACACACACAGACACAGACATACAGACAGAGACACACACGCATACACACACACAGACACATACACACAGAGACACACACACAGACACATACACACAGAGACACACACACAGAGACACACACACAAACAGACACACGCACTTCCTCATACTAAGTGTTAACTGATGTGTTGTTTTGATAAGACGAGCTGATGAACAGGAAGTGGTTGTTCTGTCCTGTTGCGGTCGTCTGCTTGTAGTACTTAAGAAAAGGAATAAAGACACAAACACTAAAGTAATTACTACAAAAATATGTTTTATTTCTTTATGAACTGTCCACAGGAAACAGAGCAGGTATTTAATTACAGACAGAACTCAGTGGATCTCTTCACTGGACATGGTAAAGGTTGCAGTTGAATGATGTGTAAACAGATACGTTACAGTGTTAAACCTCTCTGTTCTGTCTTTGTTTCTTTACTGTGGTGCTGAAGATGACACGCTGATAAGAGACAAGCAGCTCAACAGCCTCAGCTGTGTTCAGAAAAACTTCAAATAATAATAAATCCACACAAAAACAGGTTAAACCCACATATTAAACATGAGGCATGGAGTAGATTTCATTTCAAAATATCATTTTTTTCCTTCAGTGTGGCTAAAGCTAGTTTTACTAGTTAACGTTCGATCACACTGAACTCCTGTGATGTCATCCGTCACCAGTGGAATCCAGAGCTGTTTATCTTCTCTTTGTTCCACCGAAACCTGCAACATGAAGAATATTTTGAGAGCGTAAGAGGCCGTGTTGTCGTGGTGGGAGGGTCTAACTCTCTCTCGCTCCTGTCAATCACACAGGCACAAGCCTACAGTGGAAGACTGTGAGCTCATGAATGTGGACAAGGACAAACAGCCACCACCATCAACTCTGGAACTGCTTTATCTTTATTTTTTGAGAAACAGAACTGCATAAGGACGTAAAGTAATATTATAAAATAAATAAAAATAACTTAGGAGGAGGGATGAGGAACAGGGGTGGGAGGGGGCAGGGTGGACGAGGGACAGAGGGAGGACGGAGAACGGGGGGGGGGGGGGGGAACAGAGGGGAGGGACAAGGGACAGAGGGGGGGCGAGGGACAGAGGGGGCGGGTGGGGGAGTTTACCTGAAGCAGTGCGAGTCCCTGAACTGGAGCTGGTGCTGGTGCTGCTGCTGTGGTTGTTGGTGTTGTAAAATGGTGAACCATAAGGACTCACAGGAGGACCACGCCTACTCACACCACACACACAGGAAGATTTGTGTATTTGTGTTATATATACAGTGTGTTTGTGTAAGTGAACTACACTACTGGTCTGTCTATTAGAACTGTCATCATTCATTTCAAGTTGTGTACATACGATAAACACATAATTAAACTACATGAACCTCTGAGAGCCGAACAGGTATCCCAGCAGCCCTCCTGTTCCCATTCCAGTCCAGAATCCTCCTCCACCTCCGTTTCTGCCCCCTAGTCCACCAATTCCAGACCCCAACCCACCATAGCCGGCAGCGTGAGGTGAGCTGGATGAATCTGTAAAGCTGTATGCAGGAGGAGGATCTGAAACAACATAAGACCCTAATTACAGTGACACTGTGGTGGAGCTACAGTCTGATTGGTTAAAGCAATAGCGTGGGCGGGGCCTACAGTCTGATTGGTTAAAGCAATAGCGTGGGCGGGGTCTACAGTCTGATTGAATAAGGGACCGTGTGGACGGGGTCTACAGTCTGATTGGTTGAAGCCATAACATGGGCGGTGTCTACAGTCTGATTGGTTAAAGCGATAGTGTGGGTGGGGTTTACAGTCTGATTGAATAAGGGACAGTGGGGGAGGGGTCTGCAGTCTGACTGGTTAAAGCGATAGTGTGGGCGGGGTCTGCAGTCTGATTGGTTAGAGTGGACTTGTGTGTGGTAATTAGTCACTCCATACCTGTATATTCAGACCTAAACCCAGGAGGAGGCGGACCCGTCTTACTGTAGCCTGCCCCATCAAACCCTGGGTTTCCTTGGTACCGATCTCCATGGGAACCACGACTAGAGTCACACAGGAACATCTTATACACGGCGAAGGCGAGCAGCAGGAAGAATGCAATGACCACAAGGCTGCCTAAACCCTCGCCTGAGAATCCACTCAGGGAATGCTGGCTGCTTCCATGCTGCTCCTTTCTCTGGAAGAATCCAGATGAAAAGTCCGAGAATCGAGATGATCCTTGTTTCTGACGGCCTTCGGCTGTGAGCTCCATTGTATACTCAAGACCACACGAGCCCCTCAGTATATACGGGTCATCGGGGCTGTTGTAGCCTTCACAGGAGACCTCCACCTTTCCAAAACGGTACCAATTATCCATATCAGTCTTGCACTCCCACTACAGAGGGGAGGAGGGGGGAGATGAGACCAACACTAATAAAGTCTAAAAAGTTAATAACATACAGTTACAGGACAATAATCCATGATGGGACCCATTTACTGCTGCTGACTAAAACTACACGGTGTTCACCATCTCAGACCAGTCAGTAACTGTAGCTGTTCAGGTGAACCGTTACTCATGAGCACGGACACACACCTGGACATCCACGCCGTCCCAGCCTTTATTCTGACACTGGACCACTTCAGGGACGAAGGCGGAGCAGCCGGCGGATCCTCCTACACACTGCAGCTGAGGAACAGGGCTGGAGCGGCGAGCCGTGGTGTAACGGCCCCGGTACAGAGTCAGGGCCTGGACATCACGGAGCAACACGGCTCCTGTACACACACGGGCACACACACACGGGCACACACACACGGGCACACACACACGGGCACACACACACAGGCACACGCAGACACAGGCACACAGACACACACGGGCAAACACAGGCACACACAGACACAGGCACAGGCACACAGACACACACACACGGGCAAACACAGGCACAGGCACACACACGGGCAAACAGACAGACACACACACAGACAGGCGCGCGCACACACACACACACACACACACACAGACAGAGACAGACAGAGACACACACACACACACACACACACACACACACACACACACACACACACACACGTTTGATCCTAGTGTTAATTAGTTAGATGTAACTTTTATACACACTTCCTGTTATTACCTCACAGTCATCAACACAAATACAGAACTATATAAACATCACCATATTTGTTCCTACAGCTAATAAACACTTTAACTTTACCGTCATTCCAGCAGTAGATGATCGGAGACATTAACATGTTGATCAGGAAAAGCGCAGCGAGCGCCATGTTTACACTCCCCAGGCTAACAAGCTAAGCTAAAATAAGACGAGATATTCTACAGTTTCTGACTGCTCCAGATATGTGACAATAAAACACGCCTCAGAAGGTCGCGCTATAAATCCGCTCTGTTTTATTCCTGGTTATAAACAACTGACGTGTCTTTCTCTTATTAGCAAAATAATCTGGCGCAATCAAACGGCAACGCAGTAAACAACGCGTTACATCCGCTTCCGGGTTTGTTACGTCATCGACGTTGGCCAATGAATTGATCAGATTTAGAATCAGAAAGAGCTTTTTGTTGTCATGTGTGTTTGTGCACACAAGCAGTTACACAGAGTGCAGACAATACACATAAATAAATAAACTCTATGTACACTTGTGCTATAGATGACAGAACAGAATGAGATGTATTAGGATGGAGATGGTAATAATTATATATAAGATTATTGCACATTATTATTGTGTCATGGGGAACATTTACCTGTTCATCAGGTCGATTGTCAGGGGAAAGAAACTGTTCTTGTGTCTGATTGTGATGGTATTTGGGGCTTTGTATCGATGGTAAAGGTTTAAAAAGCTGTTGACTTGGATGTGAGGGATCCAGAGTGATTTTCTGAGCTCTGTTCCTCACTCTGGATCTCTACAGTTCTTGGAGGATGGACAGGAGAACGACAATAATCCTCTCAGCAGTCTGAACCTTTCTCTGTAGTCTTCTGGTGTCTGAGTTTGTTTCTGAGCCAAAAACAGACAGTCACTGATGTGTACAGAACAGACTCCATGACGGCTGAGCAGAACTGTTTCAGCAGCTCCTGCGGCAGGTTAAACTTCCTAAACTGGTGAAAGAACTACATCCTTTGTTGGGCCTTTTTTTTTACAGTGGTGTTGATGTGAGTGATGGTGGAGCTCAGGAACTTGAATGCCTTCACTGCAGCCACAGTGCTGTCCATGATGGTGAGTGGGGGGAGTGTTCAACATCTCCACTGTTTTGAGAATATTAAGCTCCGGGATTTGTCCGGGAGAGAAGAAGGAGTTCATCCGTTTTGTTGGGTAGAGAGCGGAGGTTCACCAGGTGAATGCTGGGCAGCGTCATTCGAAATCTGCGCTGTCTGAGCTTCACGAGCTTATAATTAAACTTCTTAACAGTAAAGTGTAGTAATAAAATAACAACACAGACTGCGCTTTGTGCCGAACAACATAGTTTATTTGTGACTGCAAAAAAAAGTCATGACTTCACGCATGCGTGCTAAAGGGGAAACAGGGGGACTGAATTCTCCAGAACGCTGGCTCGCTTCCGCCGTCTACGACATCCGAATAATCGAAAACTGGCAGGAGATTTTGTGGAGGAAAAACTAACAAAAACCTTAAAACAACTGAAGAGCGAAGCACCGCGACTGCCATGTGCGCGCCATCACGATCGGTAGCATTAATAACTATTATTAAAAACTAAAATCAATAACTAATATCAGATAAACAGGACTTTATCATAAACATCCATGCTGTAAACTTCACCTACGTCTCCAACGGAGGATGCGTTTTCTTGGTTGAATTAAGAGTTCATATCCATCACAGACTCTTTTGAAATGACACACTGTGGACAGTCCAAGTGGTTTTTATTTCTGTCAGTGTTCATGTACAACATTCTGTGATGAACAGATACCGGAGATTTTATAAGTATATACTGTAGTATACGTCAAGCACAAGAAAATGACCCAAATGCTGAATATGTAGAATCTGTTCTAAGAAAATGTTTTTACAGTTAATATTTTTTTTAAAAATCCTCATTTGTTGGAAATATTTCTTGCTTTTATGATAGTACGTTAATGGTAGCGTTGAGTTTTTCGGCACTAAACCTGATAGGTTAGCGGACAATGATTTGGTCGCTAAGGTCCAGAAGGTGAACTTCAATTTGTGCTGGAAAAGGATAAATTTACTGTGTGATGAAAATAAGTGATGAAAATAACATTAAAAGATAAACATTTTACATTTTTAATAGTTAGCGATAGTTAGCATGGGATCTTGATTACTGCAACTTTAATACATCAAATAAAGTAAATAAAATATAGTTAAATGCCCTGGATGGTTATACAGTAGATGGGGACGATGAACATGCACACTAATGTAAATATAAAATTTAGTCAGAGAAATATGACAATGATATGTTATATTTAACATGTGGAGTGTGTGAAAATACCACAGGCAGCATTGTGGGGCAGTGTTAATAGAATATTATACTGTAAATACTTAACATCGGCATTGACATCTATCACTTGTGTCATTCTACAAATCCGTAATGACTAACGAATTAAATGAGCCATGTTCAAATAATACGTTATACACAAAATAAATCATTAAACTCTTCCATTACAGTTGCCCTGCCCTTAGTGTTCAGGTTGAGCTTCAGGATTGTTTAATTCAGATTAAGTCATGAAGCCTTTGTGTTGAACATCCCTGAGGAGTTAAAGTTTACTTCTCTCTTCCCATGCAGTGTCTCTCAGTAGTTCCCACATCCATCTTGTTCACTTTCCACCTTATAACAGTCTAAATCTGCTGTGCAAACGTGTGTTAAGCGTCTTAATCTCGAAGGACACGTTAAACAAAAATGATTTACTAGTAAAATAACGTGCTGCTTTTTAACATCCCACGATGCACCGATCCTGTTAGGTGTCTCCATGACGTGTAGCTCTGATTGAATTGTCGGTGTAGTTCACGCTATAGTTTCTGAGTTCTGTTTCATTTCTGTATAGTAACTGTATAATTGGCCAAATTACAAACAACCGCTCAAACTATTTCTGTACTTTCTGTAAGTGTTGCGTTTCACTTCTGTATAGTTTACTGTGTAGTAGTTCTGTGCTGTTCTGTCTCAGTTCCTGTCTAGTTTCTAGTATTTTGTGTAGTTTCCATTTGTCTGCGTTATTATCTGTGATTGTCGTCGTTCCACTTTGATTTCTGAATATGTTATTTGTGGCTTCTTTGTGGTTTCAGCAGGGGCTCTATGTGATATGTGTAGTTTCTCTTATTTCTTTGTACGTTTTGTCTCAAAGTCTGTCATAGACAGAAGCCGAGGTGCGTGTTCTATATCTAGGTTCTGCTTGGCAACACATGTTCCCCTGAGTCTCCTCAGATGGAGACGGGGCAGGTGATGATCTTGTCCTCCAGCATGACGCTGACCACGAGGAAAACGAAATAAAGCACGAACATGAAGAAGCCAAGCAGCTTGCTCATTTTCCACTTGCACGCGGCGATGGAGACGATGACAAAGATAAGCATGAGGAAGAGCAAGACGATGGCACAGAACAGGCCGTTACTGCTCACTGCCACTGGCTTCAGGTTGTGAAATACAGAGAAGAGCAGCCATGGGAAGGGCAAACTGACGAGAAAGGACAAAAGGACAATCAAACATTACAGCCCATTAAGTTCCCTTAATGCTTCTGGATCCTCCTGATGGAGTTTATAATCCTTACCCCACTGTGATGTCAAATATGTTGGAACCCACTGAGCTCGACACAGCCATGTCTCCTAAACCTTTCCTGGCCACAATGACGCTGGTGATGAGATCTGGAATGGAGGTTCCTGCTGCGAGAATCGTCAGCCCCATGATCTCCTCCGTAATGCCAATAGTCTCCCCAACCTGTGGTGGATAAACAGATTGTAGGCAAGTTACGGTGTTCTGCTGTGTTCAGGTGTCTATTATCATAGCCATGATGTGCACACGAGCAGGTTATATAGTGCTTTATGTCCCTTCATGACGAAATCATACAATCACATTCCAAATCCCAGAGAAATTCAGAAATCTAATTTAAAATCAACTAACACAGTGTATCTCCTGAAGCATCCCAGTACTTAAGCTTAATACAATCAAATGTTGTACATTAGCTTTTTTTAGGACCAGTAATTCTTGGCCCTGTTACAAATGACACTGCTATTTTAAAAGCCCAGGCATGTCCTAGCCTTAAGAGAGCAGGAACAGAAGTGAACAGCTAATTGGCTTTGGGATTTGGCTGCTTTTCTCTGTCTGTCTTTCTCAGTCTATCTTTGTCTCTTTTCCTTGTCATCCATTGACAGTACGTGCTGCTCGTCTGGGATTGTTGGAATGACTTTTAGTGCTTGTGTGTGTGTTGTGTTCATGCTCACCTGGTGAGCCCACCACACCATCAAATAAGAGAAGACAGCAATCCAACTGATGGAACCCAGAAACGTGACGGGAAAAAACCTCTTTGATGTCTAAGTAAAAAAGAAAACGATAAGAGGAAGTCGGTATTGTGTTACATGAAGCTAATGTTGCTAACAGTGGTGAAGGCTTAAAGCCTGGTGTTAGCGTGGTGTAAGAATCCCACAGCAGAATGAAAGATAGACTGAAAAATTTCTTCTGCTTTGGATGGTGAATGATTATAGCAACACAAACAGATTCTACTTGGAGCCATGCCTGAAATGGAAATGTCCTAAGAGCATGCAATGCATGATAGGAAAACAGGAATTAAATGTTAAGCGTGAGCTTCTCACATCTCTGCGGACGTCGGGCAGTGTGAGCCACAGTGGGAAGACAATGGGGAAAATGAAGAGGTACATGACTTGCTTCTGTCTCGTTTCTGGCCACATTAAGCTGAGAGGCTGGTCTTCATCCTCCTCTTCTTCCTCACCCTGCATCAAAGTACTGAAATCAGTGACTGAGTCATAGTCAGATCTCCATCCCTGCTTCAAACACACCTTCATAGACACCCCTTGGTTGAGTCCTATTTACCAGCCTATGGCCAAAGTTATGTTTATCAAGAAGGCATTGCCATTTGTAAAGATTATCAGTCTTCATTCATACTGGAGAACATTTGTAGCAACAGATCCTGACATGGGAACAAGTGAAAATGGTTTAGAATCAACTATAAGTCAGTTCCAGGTGCCATATTCCTCATGAAAGTTTCTGGGCAGACAACACAATGCTTTCAGGGTTCCTGTTCTCAGTGTTCTTGTGTTTCTAGGGTCTGATGATATGCAGGTCCAAACATCCCAAGATTCTATATTTGGGGTTCTTGTTCTCAAAAGCCTATGTAAAGCTCTGTTCCCAGTGTCCCAGGGTCCAACATTCCCATGTCCCTATTTTATGTTCTGGGGCTTCTGTGCTCACAAAGGTCTGTGTTCTTATCATTTATGTACCCAGTCAAATTTGGTGGGGAAACAACCAACAGGCAAACCCAAGATCATATGTCTCCAGTTCCCCTGTATTACTAACATGCTTGTTCAATGGACCCTATTTTTCTAGGTCCTATGTTCCCAAAGGTGTTCAAAAGACCCAATGTCAGTGTGCTTTTTACAGGAAATTCTCACCTCAATGTCCATTAACTACTTTATGTTCATAGGGTCTTCGTATGTTCCCAGGACCATGTGTTCCTACAGACCTAAATAGCCAAGGGTTATTCTTGGGGCCTAACATCCCTTCCATCCCCTCCTTCGGTGGGAAGCAGTGACACGTTTATCTGTAACTCCACTGGCTGCAGTGTGTTACCTGTGCTATGCTGCCGTTCATTGGCGGAGTGACTTCCACCTCCACCTTGGTGCTTTTGGGGAATTTCTTATTCACTGAAAGATGGATCACAAGAGAAGAACAAAAAAAAGAAAAACAGAAGTAAACGTTTTAGTGACACTGCAGAGAAACAGATTTATATGACAACACACATTTCTTCACTGTTAGAATACATACCAATGCCATTCATTTCATCTTGTCCCTTTTTACTTGCAAGCTTGTGCAGAATTGAAGCTTTGTCTTTGAATTTCCCTAATACACACAATACAATACACTTAAACCCACCCACAACACACCCACCCACACACACACATCTATGAAAGTATGCTTAGTTACTGCTAGGTAGTGTTAGTTTCAATAAGAAGCTGCTTTGTTGAGGAAAGCGTGCATGTGTGTGTTACCTTCGCTGAGTGGGTCGAGTGTGTGGATCATGAGCTGGAAGATGCTGTTCCTCATCAGTGAGTTGTGCAGAGAGGCAGAACTTACCCCTCGTTGAAGATGGGGCTTGGCCTGAAGCAGGAAGAGCATTTATAGAGCAGTATGTGATACTGACTGAGACTGGGTGATACAGTGAAATGGATATTGTGATATCATACTCAAGATGTTCTGTACTGCACATTCAAGTTATACATACTGAGAGTTGGTTTGCATCACCTCCAGCGTTGCCAGCCTTCACAAAGACACAGACGTATCTAATGTTACTTCATTATTCACATCATCAAACAATTAGACAACAAAATGGCTATCATTTTTATAAAGTATATTGTTCCTCAGACAGGTTGGTGTCTGTTAGAGCTGTGACAGTGTGTACCTGTGTGTATCAGCTGTGTGTGTTATATGTTTATATCAATGTAATCATTGGCATGACGGTATAAAGGAATTAAATGATATGTTAAAGATATGTAAACATTCTCGGAGATTCAAGAGCAATAGAAAAAAAGTTAGTTTCACAGAGAAAACAAAACTTATGAAGCACAGCGGGAAAGAAACCATCAGGTTTGGAAAAAACTATCAACATTTTTATCTTTAATGGAATAAATGTAAAAATATAATCATACTTTTTCAAAGGGAGAAGGGAAGGATGAAAGCAGTGATTTGAACAGCAAAAGATTTTTTTCTTCTAATTCATAATGTAACTCAGAACTAACCCAATTACTAATCATTTCCAATCATTCACACCAACCCCTCGAATATACAACCCTTATTATAATGCACTTACTGCACTGTCCTCAGTCCAACAACAACACTTTATTGTATTGAAGTTCCTCAGGGATCCACTTCTGGTCCACTCTTGTTTCCCCGTACACAAAGCAACTCGTCTCCTAACACTGATATGCTGATGACACACATCTTGTCTTTCCCTTTCTCCACATCTCAAGTGTCTCTGACTGCCTTTCCAGGATGAACACTTAAGATTTAACCTTGACTAAAAGGACTCATCTATGGCATAACTGAGGACTTACACATGATGGATCTTTATGATAGTAGGGACGAACTTACAGTATGTCTTGTAATGATTTTGGATGGTGGACTCAATTTTTCCAATCACACCATGTGTACCAGCAGATCTTGCAGACTTTTTGTTCAACATCAACATAACATCAACAGAATACAAAATTTCCCATAAAAATACCTCAGATTCTTATTCAAACTCACAAGAATTCCAGACTATTGCACCCTTACACTTGCTGGCCACAATGACCCTACAGGGACATTGTCGTTCACCTTTAGAAGTTATTCAGAAAATTTCAGATGTCTTCTCATGCCACTTCAACTTTAGTCACTTCAACTTTCTGTCACAGAAAAAAATCAAATTTAAATTCTTCTCCTTACTTATCGAGCCTCAAAGTGGTTGGTTCAGAACTCCACACCAACCCAGATCTTTAATCTTTAACTTTAAAAGATCTCCTTTTTCAAGATTAAGGAAGGTCAAGCTCTCCCAGCTTTAGTGTTCTGGGTCTTCCCAGGAGGAACAAAACTTAACCACTTAACCCCATCAAAATGGATAACTGTGCCGTTATTTTAAACAGAAGTTGAAACCGCACTGAATTGTAACTGAATTGTGTGCTCATTCAGGGGAAATGTGGACTAAAACTAGTCAATAAGCCGGTTTTAATTTTTATTCTGACCCGGTGTTGTCATTAAGATCTTTCTCCTAAAATCTAGCATCATTCTCCAGTCGTAGAGTTGTACAGTAGATACAAATCTACAGTCTCAGAGTATTGTTTATCAATGCAATTTAAGCTGCTTCCACATCTGGAATTTCCTGTTAATAAAAGCATATCCCAAACTTTTAAATGTAAATAAACAGCATGATCACACAGTCCTTGTAAGACAGACAGTCATAAACCTTAGATGACTTAGATGGTCACTACTTGAAACATTAAAAGACTTTCTTTTATATTAATTCACTGTCATGCTCATGGTTTTCAGTCGCCAAGGTATGAAATGATAAAAATAGAACAGACCAAACAAATGTTTCTTATAGAACAGATCCAAATATGTAAGACTACTGAAAAGAATTTCAAAAAAGTTCTATGAGTCTTCAGAAAATCAGTATCATTCAACTGAAATGATGATTTGAGTTTGAGGTCATACTGTTTTGACTCTTGAGGACAAAGCGTGGCTCCTGGCTAAAGTTAGCTGTGCTAACAGGATCTGATGCACTTATCTGATTAGTGCAGAGGAACGAGGGGTTACATCTGGGAATCCATGCCTCTGCTGGATCGATGCTCCCTCACCCCAACATACACCTGTCCTCATTTCTCTTTCTGTTACATTTCCCTAATTTAATCATAATTTGCCAAGAAAAAGGTACCATAAAGGTACAAATAATAAAACAAACAGGCAAACTAACCCACAATGGAACAACAATAGTCTTTAGACCCAATTCTTTATTTCAGAGATATTCATTACCATTTATATCCTGGAAAAGTACCAGGGATTTACCCTTGAGGTTCTCTCCCTACTGACAAGGGTCTGTACCCTACAATCTCAGTTTAGTGTCTTTTATTTCTGGCAGGTTTAACATTGCTGTCTCAGAGGTTAAGTCTGTAGGTCAATGATTGAGACTGCAAGCTTAAATCCCAGCACTGCAAAGCTAAAACTTATCCACAGATTCATGAGGATGGAATACTGCTTGCTGGAATCATGTTCAAAATATTAAATATGTTAAATACATGAGAACTGTAGCTACTGAGGATTTCTGACATGTGAAATGGCTGAATCACGTCACCTGAGCACAGAAAGAAGGATACACCACATCAGAAAGCAACAATTCCATCTCCAGCTACATGACAGATAAAGAAGCCACCTTTACTTTTAAGAACTTGCTGTATCATTGATATCATTCTGAATATCACATTTGAATCTCATAATGTAATGTTATCTGCTGAACTGTTTACCACTGTAAACACTACATGTTAAAAGTGGTGAGTCCAAATACTAGCACTACCAAGCTGTCAATGCTGGGTTCTTGAACAAGGCCCTTAACCCTCAACTGCTCAGTTGAATAAATCATATATGTATAAGTAAGAATTACATAGTTGTAAGAGGGTGTGGCCAAAGCATCTTTGCTTCACATCATGGTGTACTCTTTGATGCCTGTAAGTGGGTATGTAAGTGAAGGCTTGAAAAAGATGAAGCCTCCTTGAAAAATAACACCCGCACCTCATCACACTCCACCTGACCAACCTTCACCTTAATACAACAATAGACAAATCAGGTGACTTCCTGTGTATCTCTTCAGCCATAAAACCTTGGACAGAGATTGAGACTGAGCTCGACTCACCTTGGGCATGGCCTCCACTTTATGTACCTGGTTCTGGGTAAGCAGGTTCTTGATTCTACTCTCCACAAAGGAATTGCATTTCATGAAGATCACATAGGAACCATAGGCTCCTAGCAGAGCCATGCTCTCTAGATAGGTGATATAATTGTCCAAGAAGAAGAAAATGAGCATGATGAGGTCTATGATGTAGAAGGAGACATCACGGAAAAGTGGCCACCAGGTGAGGTTGAGTATCTCACGTGAGAACAGCGCACACATGCCGATGACAAACAGGATGTTGAAGACGGCAGAGCCTACGATGGTGCCAATCCCAACATTGCTGTGAGAGATGAACACACCAATGACAGATGTAAAGAGCTCAGGAGCAGAGCCTCCAGCTGCCATAAAGGTGGCACCTGCTACATCATCTGAGATCTGCAGCTTATCTATGATGACAGTAAGCGCTGGGACGAAGAACTCATCACACACGATGGCCAGCGCGATGAACATGTATAGCATCCCGAATATATGCAGCGCCACGGCACCCTGACGCCTTTCCTCCAAAGAGAAAAAATCCTCAGGATAATCTCCATGGCTCTCTAGCACCAATGTCATCGGTGTGGTAAGATCCACCACTTCCTGATGGGTAGAGCGTGCAGTTCTATGGTGCATTGACTCATCTTTTCCTCTGATGGCGCTCCAACAAAGGAGCAGAGAGAATGCGAACAAGCTCAGGACAAACCCAAGGATTCGGGATGCACGAAATTTCCTCCTCACATGATGCCTTCTTGGAGGCTGATTGGCTGAAACCATGGTGACCATGGCTGATAGATGACTCAGCAGTTCAAGGGGCTGTCTCAGAGCTGTGGAGTGACAGGCATGGCTCTGCCCACAGTTAAACTTAATTGGAAAGACATACTTCCTGATTCCACATTGGGGTAAGATCCTCTATTTGTGTCCCCATAATAAGATCTGCAAGAGAAACAGAAGAATTTTAGCTCATATAAAATGCCAAAAAATGCAGTGGAACCAGGAGCTCGGATGTTGACTTCAAGGTGAGAGACTTTTACTTCATTCGGCTTGTAAGTCCAGGGCGAAATTGAAAATTAGTGACCTTTTGGAATAATGAAGGTCTTCGGCAAATGTAACATCCTTTGAAAATCTATCTTTATTTGCTGCATCTCAAACAATGTTGTTCAGGATATCAATATAAATAATAATCTTATGTGTGAGAACAGTGTTATATACAGTAGGTACGTTATTACTATCAGTATTCGAAAGGGTCTGAATGGAGTCACCTCCAAGCTTGACTTAAACCCAGGATCAAACTGTAGGTGGTGAGTGGTGCGACTTCCAGTGATTTTACCCTGTCTTCATGTCTTAATTTCAAATCCTGATGACATCACATCCACAGAGGCCTGAGGTCGACACACAAACAGCATGGAGATATCCCAAGCCCTGTCCAGTTACTAGTTAACTTCATCAGTCTTTTCAACCAACACTCGAAAGATAATACGCGTTTCCGAAAGTGACACCTAACACTTTACAATTTACATAATAGAACCCCAATGTAGCGGTAGTGATCGAATATTTTTTAACCAGATTGTTTATATAGAAGTTTCATTTGAATCAAGCTAATTAATCCATCTTGGTATCATTTTAACGACACAGTGCTGATGATGTATTTTAGCAATTTAAGGTGTTCGAAAAAACATACTGAAACAGCCTCTGTTGGTTTCTACCTCAACATTTGCTGAAGCTTTAATCGGATTTATTAAGCCATTTTATGACTCAAGTTTTTAAGTGTTAGAACTTTAACCTGCTTATTTACAGTAAGCGAGAGTGGGCGAAGCTTCCTCTGTCACTTTGATGTTAACCAGTCACAACACTTGGTCAGGTCACATGTACCACAGTGTAACTGCTCATGTGTCACAAAAGGTGAATTTGAAAGAAAACATTAAAGTGAGGACATAGATTCTTGGCTGTCATGTGACCAGATACAGATACTGTAAGGATCAGATAAGAAAAAATATTTATAAAATAAAAGTTTAGAGCTGCACAAAAAAAGTGCTGACCGGTTCTTCTTAAAGCCTCCCACGTTTAAAGCAGCAGCCCCCTCCTCCATCCACAGTGTGTCATCTCTCCATCTGTCCATCTAACCACTTAATCCGATCAAGAAGCTGCTGATCTCCTGACCTTCCGCACCTCTCGCCTCCAAACTCAACCCGCTACTTTCACTCTGATTTACACAGCAGCACTGCGCTCTGAGATCTTCTTTATTTCTTCATCTCGTCACAGCAACGTTTGTTTTAACTACTGTACGGAAATGAAAACGTCAATAAGGGCATTAATTAATCTTAATTAATTAATGCAGACTGTTCGCCTTTGACTGTGAACATTCACATCGCCACATGGTTCGCTGTAAATGTCAAGTACAAGCTTGTAAACAAAAACAGTCAAACAAAAGATTATCACATTAGTAAAGAGCAAGATCAAAGTAAAGGCATATTCCAGCTGCAATAAATTAAATAAATGGTAATTAAACTACTCTATTGGAGAGTTTTATGTATATATATATATATATATATATATATATATATATAAATATATTATATAAATATAAAATGCTAATTATGTTTATTTAGCATTGAAAAGATTAACACTAAAATAATTGACTCAAAGAGAATCCATAATTTTAAAATTCAGATATTTAAAAAGTTTATTATTTAAAGTAAATTTAAAGCATGTTTAAGGTTTCTGATTAACAGAAATTTATCCCGAAGCAAACAAAATGATTGTTATAGGATAAGATATAAAAAATAAAGAATAGTTTTACCTCGGGACAGTCTGACTCCTGAGACGCCACTCAGCCAACATGCACCAGGACTGAGAAAAAACCACGAATCAGAGAGGAGGAGGAAATAATCTCTCTCTCTCTCTCTCTCTCTCTCTCTCTCTCTCTCTCTCTCTCTCTCTCTCTCTCGACTTTCTGTCCTTTTCCTGTCCTAGATGAGGTCATGTAACTTAGACTGATTATAAAACACCTCACTGAGGCTTTTGTTAATATTGAATATATTCACGTAACACACTGTAATACGTGAATGTGTCACACAGTTAAATAATGATTCTCCTCTAAATGATTCAGTGCATCGTAATTTCCAATCATGATTCTTACTTTGTCAAATGATTCAGTGTGTAATAAATTAGATAATAATGGATTTGATTAGATAATGATTCTTTGTTAAATGATTCAATGTGTCATGGATTAGACATGGATGGATTTGATTAGTTACTGGTTCCTTCCTAAACGATTCAGTTCATCGCTGTAGGTGCAGAAATATATATATATATATATAGAGGTGGATTAAGGAAGAAAAGCAGCTCCTAATCCTGGATTACCCACACTGCTTCACCGCATGAGGACACTCGTGTAATAAAGTGCACTTCAGGTGATTCAGGAACCAAAGATTCATATCTGAAGTGGACTAATGTGATACATAATCACTACGTGGTCTGTGTGTCTATTAGTGTTAATGAAGGTGGCGTGGCCTCTGTGTCTATTACTGTTAATGAAGGAGGCGTGGCCTCTGTGTCTATTACTGTTAATGAAGGAGGCGTGACCTGTATGTCTATTAGTGTTAATGAAGGAGGCGTGACCTGTTTCTATTAGTGTTAATGAAGGAGGCGTGACCTGTATGTCTATTAGTGTTAATGAAGGAGGCGTGACCTGTTTCTATTAGTGTTAATGAAGGAGGCGTGACCTGTATGTCTATTAGTGTTAATGAAGGAGGCATGACCTGTGTCTATTACTGTTAATGAAGGAGGTGTGGCCTGTGTGTCTATTAGTGTTAATGAAGGAGGCGTGGCCTGCGTGCCTATTAGTGTTAATGAAGGAGGTGTGGCCTCTGTGTCAATCAGTGTTAATAAAGGTGGTGTGGCCTCTGTGTCTATTACTGTTAATGAAGGAGGCGTGGCCTGTGTGTCTATTAGTGTTAATGAAGGAGGCGTGGCCTCTGTGTCTATTACTGTTAATGAAGGAGGCGTGACCTGTATGTCTATTAGTGTTAATGAAGGAGGCGTGACCTGTTTCTATTAGTGTTAATGAAGGAGGCGTGACCTGTATGTCTATTAGTGTTAATGAAGGAGGCGTGACCTGTTTCTATTAGTGTTAATGAAGGAGGCGTGACCTGTATGTCTATTAGTGTTAATGAAGGAGGCATGACCTGTGTCTATTACTGTTAATGAAGGAGGTGTGGCCTGTGTGTCTATTAGTGTTAATGAAGGAGGCGTGGCCTGCGTGCCTATTAGTGTTAATGAAGGAGGTGTGGCCTCTGTGTCAATCAGTGTTAATAAAGGTGGTGTGGCCTCTGTGTCTATTACTGTTAATGAAGGAGGCGTGGCCTGTGTGTCTATTAGTGTTAATGAAGGAGGCATGGCCTCTGTGCCTATTAGTGTTAATGATTGAGGTGTGGCCTCTGTGTCTTTTAGTGTTAATGAAGGAGGCGTGGCCTGTGTGTCTATTAGTGTTAATGAAGGAGGCGTGGCCTCTGTGTCTATTAGTGTTAATGAAGGTGGCGTGGCCTCTGTGTCTATTACTGTTAATGAAGGAGGCGTGGCCTCTGTGTCTATTACTGTTAATGAAGGAGGCGTGACCTGTATGTCTATTAGTGTTAATGAAGGAGGCGTGACCTGTTTCTATTAGTGTTAATGAAGGAGGCGTGACCTGTATGTCTATTAGTGTTAATGAAGGAGGCGTGACCTGTTTCTATTAGTGTTAATGAAGGAGGTGTGGCCTCTGTGTCTATTACTGTTAATGAAGGAGGCGTGGCCTGTGTGTCTATTAGTGTTAATGAAGGAGGCGTGGCCTCTGTGTCTATTAGTGTTAATGAAGGAGGCGTGGCCTCTGTGTCTATTACTGTTAATGAAGGAGGTGTGGCCTGTGTCTATTACTGTTAATGAAGGAGGCGTGACCTGTCTATTAGTGTTAATGAAGGAGGCGTGGCCTGTTTCTATTAGTGTTAATGAAGGAGGCGTGACCTGTATGTCTATTAGTGTTAATGAAGGAGGCGTGACCTGTTTCTATTAGTGTTAATGAAGGAGGCGTGACCTGTATGTCTATTAGTGTTAATGAAGGAGGCGTGACCTGTGTCTATTACTGTTAATGAAGGAGGCGTGACCTGTGTCTATTAGTGTTAATGATGGAGGCGTGGCCTCTGTGTCTATTAGTGTTAATGAAGGAGGCGTGGCCTCTGTGTCTATTACTGTTAATGAAGGAGGTGTGGCCTGTGTCTATTACTGTTAATGAAGGAGGCGTGACCTGTCTATTAGTGTTAATGAAGGAGGCGTGGCCTGCGTGCCTATTAGTGTTAATGTTGGAGGTGTGGCCTCTGTGTCTATTAGTGTTAATGAAGGAGGTGTGGCCTCTGTGTCTATTAGTGTTAATGAAGGAGGTGTGGCCTCTGTGTCAATCAGTGTTAATAAAGGTGGCGTGGCCTCTGTCTATTACTGTTAATGAAGGAGGCGTGGCCTGTGTGTCTATTAGTCTTAATGAAGGAGGTGTGGCCTCTGTGTCTATTAGTGTTAATGAAGGTGTGGCCTGTGTGTCAATTAATCTTAATGAAGGAGTCGTGGCCTCTGTGCCTATTAGTGTTAATGATGGAGGTGTGGCCTCTGTGTCTATTAGTGTTAATGAAGGAGGTGTGGCCTCTGTGTCTATCAGTGTTAATAAAGGTGGCGTGGCCTCTGTGCCTATTAGTGTTAATGATGGAGGTGTGGCCTCTGTGTCTATTAGTCTTAATGAAGGAGGTGTGGCCTCTGTGTCAATCAGTGTTAATAAAGGTGGCGTGGCCTCTGTGCCTATTAGTGTTAATGATGGAGGTGTGGCCTCTGTGTCTATTAGTGTTAATGAAGGTGTGGCCTTTGTGTCTATTAGTCTTAATGAAGGAGTCGTGGTCTGTGTGTCTATTAGTCTTAATGAAGGAGGCGTGGCCTTTAATCATCCTTAT
>NC_083461.1:40000960-40003460 GCF_030014155.1 Tachysurus vachellii | reverse complement strand
TATCACTGTACTGTGTGTATATCACTGTACTGTGTGTATATCTGTGTGTATATCACTGTGTATATCACTGTGTATATCACTGTACTGTGTGTATATCTGTGTGTATATCACTGTGTATATCACTGTGTATATCACTGTACTGTGTGTATATCTGTGTGTATATCACTGTGTATATCACTGTACTGTGTGTATATCTGTGTGTATATCACTGTACTGTGTGTATATCACTGTACTGTGTGTATATCTGTGTGTATATCACTGTACTGTGTGTATATCACTGTACTGTGTGTATATCACTGTACTGTGTGTATATCACTGTGTATATCACTGTACTGTGTGTATATCACTGTACTGTGTGTATATCACTGTACTGTGTGTATATCTGTGTGTATATCACTGTACTGTGTGTATATCACTGTACTGTGTGTATATCTGTGTGTATATCACTGTACTGTGTGTATATCACTGTACTGTGTGTATATCACTGTGTATATCACTGTACTGTGTGTATATCACTGTACTGTGTGTATATCACTGTGTATATCACTGTACTGTGTGTATATCTGTGTGTATATCTGTGTGTATATCTGTGTGTATATCACTGTACTGTGTGTATATCACTGTGTATATCACTGTACTGTGTGTATATCTGTGTGTATATCACTGTGTATATCACTGTGTATATCACTGTACTGTGTGTATATCACTGTACTGTGTGTATATCTGTGTGTATATCACTGTGTATATCACTGTGTATATCACTGTGTATATCACTGTACTGTGTGTATATCTGTGTGTATATCACTGTGTATATCACTGTGTATATCACTGTGTATATCACTGTACTGTGTGTATATCTGTGTGTATATCACTGTGTATATCACTGTACTGTGTGTATATCTGTGTGTATATCACTGTACTGTGTGTATATCACTGTACTGTGTGTATATCTGTGTGTATATCACTGTACTGTGTGTATATCACTGTACTGTGTGTATATCACTGTACTGTGTGTATATCACTGTGTATATCACTGTACTGTGTGTATATCACTGTGTATATCACTGTACTGTGTGTATATATAATCACTGTACTGTGTGTATATCACTGTACTGTGTGTATATCTGTGTGTATATCACTGTACTGTGTGTATATCACTGTGTATATCACTGTACTGTGTGTATATCACTGTACTGTGTGTATATCTGTGTGTATATCACTGTACTGTGTGTATATCACTGTGTATATCTGTGTGTATATCACTGTGTATATCACTGTACTGTGTGTATATCTGTGTGTATATCTGTGTGTATATCACTGTACTGTGTGTATATCTGTGTGTATATCACTGTACTGTGTGTATATCTGTGTGTATATCTGTGTGTATATCACTGTGTATATCACTGTACTGTGTGTATATCACTGTACTGTGTGTATATCACTGTACTGTGTGTATATCACTGTGTATATCACTGTACTGTGTGTATATCACGGTACTGTGTGTATATCTGTGTGTATATCACTGTACTGTGTGTATATCACTGTACTGTGTGTATATCTGTGTGTATATCACTGTACTGTGTGTATATCACTGTACTGTGTGTATATCACGGTACTGTGTGTATATCACGGTACTGTGTGTATATCTGTGTGTATATCTGTGTGTATATCACTGTACTGTGTGTATATCTGTGTGTATATCACTGTACTGTGTGTATATCTGTGTGTATATCTGTGTGTATATCACTGTACTGTGTGTATATCACTGTACTGTGTGTATATCACTGTACTGTGTGTATATCTGTGTGTATATCACTGTACTGTGTGTATATCACTGTACTGTGTGTATATCTGTGTGTATATCACTGTACTGTGTGTATATCACTGTACTGTGTGTATATCTGTGTGTATATCACTGTACTGTGTGTATATCACTGTGTATATCACTGTACTGTGTGTATATCTGTGTGTATATCTGTGTGTATATCACTGTACTGTGTGTATATCACTGTACTGTGTGTATATCACTGTGTATATCACTGTACTGTGTGTATATCACTGTGTATATCACTGTACTGTGTGTATATCACTGTGTATATCACTGTACTGTGTGTATATCACGTGTATATCACTGTACTGTGTGTATATCACTGTACTGTGTGTATATCACTGTGTATATCACTGTACTGTGTGTATATCACTGTGTATATCACTGTACTGTGTGTATATATAATCACTGTACTGTGTGTATATATAATCACTGTACTGTGTGTATATATAATCACTGTACTGTGTGTATATATATATCACTGTACTGTGTGTATATATATATCACTGTACTGTGTGTATATATATATCACTGTACTGTGTGTATATATATATCACTGTACTGTGTGTATATATATATCACTGTACTGTGTGTATATATATATCACTGTACTGTGTATCACTGATTTATTGAAATCGGTATTAGCAATACATTCTGTATAAATACATTCTA
>NC_083461.1:39993460-39995960 GCF_030014155.1 Tachysurus vachellii | reverse complement strand
TTTACAGGTTGTAACGTAAATCATTCGAAGTTATTAGTGGCGTTTGTGATGGAATTTATTTGTTGTTTGTTTGTAAACAAGGTTTCCCGCCTCCTCCCAGTGGCCCGCCCCCTAACCTCATGCCAACCTTAGACAAGTAAGTGTGTGGGTGGGGTTTAGGATTCATTACAGTCTGTATCTCACATCCATGTATAACTTTATAGCCATGTAACTAACCCACGATGGTTAATACTGATCACTATGACAACGGTGATGATGAAGATATTATTGTTTTCTCCAGCAGTGGACATCCAGGAGGATACGACTGCCGTCCTGTCACTCCATATCCTTTCCCACCAGGTCAGTTCAGCCTTCATTTTTACACAATGTAGTAAATATTTCACTGTAAAAGGTTCTGAATTGTGAGTGTGTGTGTGTGTGTGTGTCTGTGATTGTCAGGGGCTTACCCACCACCCTTGCAGGGGCCTGTGAACAACTGGCCCGGGATGATAGACAACACGAAGCAGTGGGATTATTACCCCCGCCGAGAGAAAGAGCGAGAGAAGGAGAGAGAGAGGGAGAGGACGCGGGACCGAGGACACGAACGGGAGAGAGAGAGAGAGCGAGAGCATAGTCCTACGTCCATGGCCTACAACAGGTGAGTGACTATTCATTAATGTAGCATAAGCAAGGCGCTGACATGTTAGTTATTATTTATTAATTAAACTTATTCTCTCCACATACACAGTGATGAGGAGCGCTACCGTTACCGTGACTACGGAGACCGTGGGTACGAGCGTCATCGGGACCGGTCGAGCCGAGAGAAAGAGGAGAGACACCGTGAGAGGAGACACAGAGAGAAAGAGGAGGGAAGGCATAAGTCCTCACGCAGGTAACACACTAATTAACACACTGGGGTTAATGATCAGTAGCCACGCCCACTTCATTGGGATAAAGAATCATGACTACACCTCCTGCAGAGCTTCCTTCAATGGGACCGACTGTAAGGTCACACCCTTAACACAGAAGTGTTAATACAGGTAATGTGTATCTGACACCTCTCTCTCTCTCTCTCTCTCTCTTATACACCGTCTCTCTTTACGTCTATCTCCATCACATTTCTCAGCAGTAGCAGAAGGAGGCACGACAGTGAGGAAGGAGACGGCCATCGCAGGCACAAACATAAGAAGTCTAAGAGGAGTAAAGAAGGCAAAGAGCCGAGCGAGGAGCGAGCAGCTGACCAGGAGAACCAGGAGGCCATGGAGTAACATCTCACTTGAGCTCTGACCCAGGCTCGTGCCAGCAGAAACCAAATCCTCTACACTCTTCTCTAGCAATTTTTCCATTTTGGTTCTTCTGTTTGTTCCGATGTGTTTTCTTCAATTCTTGTGTAGATGTTGATTTGTTGGATTAAAAAAAGGCATTTGGTCATTTCTGTAACGAGTCCTGTTTAGTGCACTTTCTATAAACTTAAATGATTTACTGGAGGAGTTGTTTACAGGTGGGAATGAATCATTAAAGGAATCGTTTACAGGTGGTAATGAATCATAAGAGGAGTCGTTTACAGGTGGGAATGAATCATTAAAGGAGTCGGTGGGAGTGAATCATTAGAGGAGTCATTTCCTGGTGTGAATAAATCATTAGAGGAGTCGTTTACAAGTGTGAATGAATCACTTAAGGAATCGTTCACAGGTGAGAATTAATCATTAGAGGAGTCGTTTACAGGTGGGAATGAATCATTAGAGGAGTCATTTCCTGGTGTGAATAAATCATTAGAGGAGTCGTTTACAAGTGTGTATGAATCACTTGAGGAATCGTGCACAGGTGAGAATTAATCATTAGAGGAGTCGTTTACAGGTGTGTATGAATCACTTGAGGAATCGTTCACAGGTGAGAATTAATCATTAGAGGAGTTGTTTACAAGTTCATCAGTGAATTGGTTTAAAAAAAAAATTATCCCATTACTAATTTTCAGGAGTCAGTTACATATATAAATGAGTCACTTTTTTGAAAATTAAAATATTTGTTTTTCGCAGTGTGATTATTACATTAACTACACATCTGTTACTATTAGTTTCATGTTAATTACTAAAAAATACAAGGTTTACTACAGTGAAGTGTGTTAAGCCACACAACACTATCTATGTCTAAAATAAGAGACGGAGTCTAGACTTACAACCAGAAACTCCTCCGTTATCCACTCTGTACTACACTAATCTAGTGATGTTCACTACATAGGGCACATTAAGGGTCGAAATCAGCTGTGGACGTGTCCCAAACCTGTGTGTGTGTGTGTGTGTGTGTGTGTGTGGTGTTCAGGTTCCTCTGAATAATGAATCACATCTGTGCTGTGACTGTAATGAGACCTCTCGTGTCTCTTCTCCTCACTAAAACATTCTCTTCCCTTTCTTTCTGTTTATTTTTCACTCTGCTCTTCATTTACTTTGTCTTTGTCCACTTTCTTTCTCTTTTAAAATCATCTTCACTTAGATGTTAACTCATAGAAGTTGTATTACTTTTT
>NC_083461.1:39963460-39978460 GCF_030014155.1 Tachysurus vachellii | reverse complement strand
ACTATACTACACCACACTACACTATACTACACCACACTATACTATACTAAACCACACTATACTATACTACACCACACTATACTACTCTACACCATACTATACTGTACTACTGCTACACTACACCACACTACTCTACACTACACTATACTACACTATACTGCACTTTACTACACTACACTATACTACACCACACTACACTGTATTACACTACACTACACTACTCTACACCATACTATACACCACACTGTACTATACTACACTATACTACACTATACTACACCACACTTCTCTACACCATACTATACACCACACTGTACTATACTACACTATACTACACTTTACTACACTATACTACACTATACTACACCACACTATACTACTCTACACCATACTATACTATACTACTGCTACTCTACACTACACCACACTACTCTATACTATACTACACTATACTCCACTATACTGCACTTTACTACACTACACTGTACTACACTATACTACACCACACTACACTGTATTACACTACACTACACTACTCTACACCATACTATACTATACTACAGCTACACTACAATATACTACACCACACTACTCTACACTATACTATACCACACTACACTTTACTACACTACACTATACTACGCTATACCACACTACACTATACTAAACCACACTATACTACACTATACTACACTACACTATACTACTCTACACCATACTATACTATACTACTGCTACACTACACTACACCACACTACTCTACTCTATACTATACTACACTATACTGTACTTTACTACACTACACTATACTACACTGGAGACCTTACGACCACAGCTCCGAGCGGCTGCGTCGACAATGGAGGTGGAGAACATGGTCCACTCGGACTCAATGTCTCCAACCTCCCTCGGGATCTGGTTGAAGCTCTGCCGGAGGTGGGAGTTGAAGTTCTCTCTGACTGGAGACTCTGTCAAACGTTCCCAGCAGACCCTCACAGTACGTTTGGGTTTGCCAAGTCTGTCCAACTTCCTCCCCCGCCATCGGATCCAACTCACCACCAGGTGGTGATCAGTTGACAGGTGCCTGTCGTGGTGCCGGTGCCTGTCGTGGCGGCAATCCCCGAACCCGGTGGTGGACCCCGGAAGTAAGGGATGCCGTCAAGCTGAAGAAGGAGTCCTATTGAGCCTGGTTGGCTCGGGGGACTCCGGAGGCAGCTGATAGGTACCGGAGGGCCAAGCGAGCTTCAGCCCGGGTGGTTGTGGAGGCAAAAACTCGGGTCTGGGAGGAGTTCGGTGAGGCCATGGAGAAGGACTATCGGTTGGCCTCGAAGAAATTCTGGCAAACTGTCCGGCGCCTCAGGAGGGGGAAGCAGTGCCCTGCTCACGCTGTTTACAGTGGGAGTGGGAATCTGCTGACTTCGACTGGGGACATCCTCGGACGGTGGAAGGAGTACTTCGAGGTTCTCCTCAACCCCACCGACATGTCTTCCATTGAGGAAGCAGAGGCCGAAGGCTCAGTTGTGGACTCGTCGATCCCCCAAGCTGAGGTCACTGAGGTAGTTGAGAAGCTCCTCGGTGGCAAGGCACCGGGGGTGGATGATATCCGCCCTGAGTACCTCAAGTCTCTGGATGTTGTGGGGCTGTCTTGGTTGACACGCCTCTGCAACGTCGCATGGAGGCTGGGGACAGTGCCTCTGGACTGGCAGACTGGGGTGGTGGTCCCTCTGTTTAAGAAGGGGGACCGGAGGGTGTGTTCCAACTACAGGGGGATCACACTCCTCAGCCTCCCCAGAAAAGTCTATGCCAGGGTACTGGAGAGGAGAATTCGGCCGATAGTCGAACCTCGGATTCAGGAGGAACAATGCGGGTTTCGTCTGGACCATCTCTATACCCTCGCCAGGTTGCTGGAGGGTTCATGGGAGTTTGCCCAACCTGTCCACATGTGCTTTGTGGATCTGGAGAAGGCATTCGACTGTGTCCCTCGTGGTGACCTGTGGGGGGTGCTCTGGGAGTAAGGGCTGTCCGGTCCCTATATGACCGGAGCAGGAGTTTGGTTCGCATTGTTCCCGGTGCATGTTGGACTCCGGCAGGGCTGCCCTTTGTCACCGGTCCTGTTCATTATCTATATGGACAGGATTTCTAGGCGCAGTCGGGGGCCGGAGGGAGTCCGGTTTGGGGACCACAGGATTTCGTCTATGCTTTTTGCAGATGATGTTGTCCTGTTGGCTTCCTCAAATCAGGACCTTCAGCGTGCACTGGGACGGTTTGCAGCTGAGTGTGAAGCGGCGGGGATGAGAATCAGCACCTCCAAGTCCGAGGCCATGGTTCTCAACCGGAAAAGGGTGGCTTGCCCCCTTCAGGTTGGTGGAGAGCTCCTGCCTCAAGTGGAGGAGTTTAAGTATCTTGGGGTCTTGTTCACGAGTGAGGGAAGGATGGAGCGGGAGATCGGTTCGGTGCATCTTCTGCAGTGATGCGGTCGATATACCGGTCTCTTGTGGTGAAGAAAGAGCTGAGCCGCAAGGCGAAGCTCTCTATTTACCAGTCGATCTACGTTCCTACCCTCACCTATGGTCATGAGCTTTGGGTCATGACCGAAAGGACAAGATCCCGGATACAGGCGGCCGAAATGAGTTTCCTCCGCAGGGTGGCTGGGCGCTCCCTTAGAGACAGGGTGAGGAGCTCGGTCACCCGGGAGGAGCTCAGAGTAGAGCCGCTGCTCCTCCACATTGAGAGGAGTCAGCTAAGGTGGCTCAGGCATCTGTTCCGGGCATGCCCAACCGGGAGGAGGCCCCGGGGAAGACCTAGGACACGCTGGAGGGACTATGTCTCTCGGCTGGCCTGGGAACGCCTCGGTATTCCCCCGGAAGAGCTGGAAGAAGTGTCTGGGGAGAGGGAAGTCTGGGCATCCCTGCTTAGACTGCTGCCCCCGCGACCCGGCCCCGGATAAGCGGTAGAAAATGGATGGATGGATGGACTATACTACACTATACTACACCACACTACACTGTATTACACTACACTACACTACTCTACACCATACTATACTATACTACTGCTGCACTACACTACACTACACCACACTACTCTACACTATACTATACTACACTATACTACACTTTACTACACCACACTATACTACACTATACCACACTACACTATACTACACTGTACTGCACTTTACTACACTACACTATACTGCACTATACTACACCTCACTACACTTTATTACACTACACTACTCTACACCATACTATACTATACTACTGCTACACTACACTTTACTACACTATAAAATACTATACTACACCACACTATACTACACTATACTACACTTTACTATACTACACTATACTACACCACACTATGCTGTATTACACTACACTACACTAAACTACACTATACTACACCACACCACACTACTCTACACCATACTATACTATACTACTGCTACACTACACTTTACTACACTTTACTACACTATACAATACTATACTACACCACACTATACTACACTATACTGCACTTTACTACACTGCACTATACTACACTATACTATACCACACTATGCTGTATTACACTACACTACACTAAACTACACTATACTACACCACACCACACTACTCTACACCATACTATACTATACTACTGCTACACTACACTTTACTACACTTTACTACACTATACATTACTATACTACACCACACTATACCACACTATACTACACTATACTACACTATACTACACCACACTGCACTAAACTACACTATACTACACCACACTATACTACACTACACTACTCTATACCATACTACAGTCCCTCACAAAGGTCTTGTCGCTTGTGTACAAATTGACCTGAAGTGCCGCTGAAATATAGTTCTAATCAAGATTTCTTTACAAGAAATGGCTCATTTTAATCCCAACAGCTTTTGTAATAATGTTTCAATGCAAAACAAAACTGTCAAAAAGAATTCTAATATTCACAGCTTGGTAAAGTCCATTGAGTCAATTTTTGCAAAGACATAAGTGTTGTCTCCTTGTCATATGAGCTTCACCTGTGACTAATAATGGATCAATTAGGTCTCAGGTGTGTATAAAAAGAAGCCCAGTACACTTGACCTTCACATCAACTGCAACTAGACCTCTGCAAACATGCCTAAGATTCACCCTGAGACTAAAGTTTTGTTTATCAAGAAGCTGAAGACCAGATCTACTGCTGATGTGGCAGACACCTTCAATGTGTCTCAGCGTCAAGTACAGAGGATGAAAAAAAGATTTGAAGAGACTGGAGACGTTTTGGACAAGCCCAGGTCAGACAGACCCCGCAAGACAACTGCTCGAGAGGACCGTTTGTTGGCTCAAAAATCCAAGGCCAGCCCATTTTCCACTGCAGCAGAGCTCCACGAGACCTGGTCACCTGAAGTCCCTGTGTCAACCTGAACAGTTTGTTGGATTCTGTCTCCAAATGGCCTCCATGGTCGAATCGGTGCCCAGAAGCCAGCACTAAACAAAAGACAATTGAAAACCGTGTGGCATTTGTCAAGGCCCACAGCCTGCTGAAAGGATGGATGCTGGAAAAGTGGCAGAAGGTGGATTTTTCAGATGAATCTTCTGTTGAATTACACCACAGTCACCGCAAATATTGCAGGAGACCTACTGGAGCCCGCATGGATCCGAGATTCACCCAGAAAACAGTGAAGTTTGGTGGCGGGAAAATCATGGTCTGGGGTTCCATCCAGTATGGGGGTGTGCGAGAGATCTGCAGGGTGGAAGGCAACGTCAATAGTCTAAAATACCAAGAAATCTTAGCTAACTCTGATATTCCCAACCATAAAAGAGGCCAAATTCTGCAGCAGGATGGTGAAGGCGAAGAAGATCAAGATGCTCCAGGATTGGCCAGCCCAGTCACCAGACATGAACATCATTGAGCATATGTGGGGTAGGATGGAAGAGGAAGCATGGAAGACGAAACCAAAGAATATTGATGAACTCTGGGAGGCATGCAAGACTGCTTTCTTTGCTATTCCTGATGACTTCATCAATAAATTGTATGAATCCTTGCCAAACCGCATGGATGCAGTCCTTCAAGCTCATGGAAGTCATACAACATATTAAATTTGGATCTCACAGCACCACTACTTCATTTGCTGACATATTTTTGTATTTGCAGTAAATTTCTGTAAAGGCGACAAAACTTTTGTCTTGCCAAAATATAACCTTTCTGTCTTGATTAAATGATAAATCTTTTTTCAGATAGCAGGTGTTTCTACAAAATAGATAAGCGACAAGACTTTTGTCAGGGACTGTATACTATACTACTGCTACACTGCACTACACTACACTATTCTACACTAAACTACACTATACCATACTATGCTATACTACTGCTACACTGCACTACACTATACTACACTACACTACACCACACTATACTACACTACACTATTCTACACTACACTACTCTATACCATACTATGCTATACTACTGCTACACTGCACCAAACTACACTACACTACACCACACTATACTACACTACACTGTACCATACTATACTACTGCTACACTACACTACACTACACTATACTACACTATTCTACACTACACTATACTATACTACACTACACTATACCATACCATACTATTGCTACACTATACTATACTACACGACACTACTCTATACCATACCATACTATACTACTGCTACACTACACTATTCTACACTACACTATACCATACCATACTACTGCTACTATATACTGCACTACACTATACTACACTACACTATACCATACTATACTACACTACACTACACTACTCTATACCATACCATACTACTGCTACACTACACTATACCATACTATACTACTGCTACACTACACTACACTATACCATACTATACTACTGCTACACTGCACTACACTACACTACACTATTCTACACTACACCACACTATACTACACTGCACTACACCATACTATACTATATTACTCCTACACTACACTATTCTACACTACACTATACCATACTACACTACACCACACTATACTACACTATTCCACACTACACCACACTATACTACACTACACTATTCTACACTACACTACTCTATACCATACTATGCTATACTACGGCTACACTGCACCAAACTATACTACACTACACCACACTATACTACACCACACTACTCTTTACCATACTATACTATACTACTGCCACACTACACTATGCTACGCTGCACTACACTATACTACACTACTCTTTACTATACTACACTACTCTACACCATACTATACTACTGCTACACTACAGTACTCTACACTACACTACACTACTCTATACTACACCACACTATACTACACTACACTACACCACACTACACTACTCTATACCATACTATACTATACTACTGCTACACTACAGTACTCTACACTACACCATGCTACACTACTCTATACCATACTATACTACTACTACACTATACCACACTACACTATTCTATACCACACTATACTATACTACTGCTACACTACAGTACTCTACACTACACAATACAACATTATGCTACACTATACTACACTACACTATACTATGCTATACCACACTACACTATACTAAACCACACTATACTATACTACACTTTACTATACTATACTACACTATACTACACCACACTATACTACTCTACACCATACTATAGTATACTACTGCTACACCACACTACACCACACTACTCTACACTATACTATACTACACTATACTGTACTTTACTACATCACACTACACTGTATTACACTACACTACACTACTCTACACCATACTATACTATACTACTGCTGCACTACACTACACTACACTACTCTACACTATACTATACTACACTATACTACACTTTACTACACCACACTATACTACACTATACCACACTACACTATACTACTGCTACACTACAGTACTCTACACTACACTATACAACATTATGCTACACTATACTACACTACACTACACTATACTACACTACACTATACTGTATCACACCACTATACTGCTGCTACTTACGTACAAGGCTCTTAATGGTTTAGCTCCCATGTATCTAACTAGTCTTCTAACACGTTACAATCCTTCACGCTCTCTGAGATCACAAAACTCAGGACTTCTGGTAGTTCCCAGAATATCTAAGTCTACTAAAGGTGGTAGAGCGTTTTCTTATTTAGCTCCCAAACTCTGGAATAGTCTTCCTGATAGTGTTCGGGGCTCAGACACACTTTCCCAGTTTAAATGTAGATTAAAAACTCATCTCTTTAGTCAGATGTACGCATAATACATTCCATAATATTGTGCTCTAATACATCTGACCAAATGCACATTATCATCTAGTGCTTGTTAATATTATAAACAGCAGCTACATTAACCCCTCTCCACTGCTTCTCTATTTTTAACAGTCTTGAGACATCCAGAACCAGCTCCGATTGTCTTCTGTGCCATGAAGATTTTGGACCTCCACTGAGATGAGGCCAACTATGTGAGGATCCAGAGGCATCTACAGATTTACCAGCTCCAGGTAGACTCTCATTCATTCATTCATTCATTCATCTTCTACCGCTTATCCGAACTACCTCGGGTCACGGGGAGCCTGTGCCTATCTCAGGCGTCATTGGGCATCAAGGCAGGACACACCCTGGATGGAGTGCCAACCCATCGCAGGGCACACACACACACACTCATTCACTCACACAATCACACAATCACACACTCACACACTACGGACAATTTTCCAGAGATGCCAATCAACCTACCATGCATGTCTTTGGACCGGGGGAGGAAACCGGAGTACCCGGAGGAAACCCCCGAGGCACGGGGAGAACATGCAAACTCCACACACACAAGGTGGAGGCGGGAATCGAACCCCGACCCTGGAGGTGTGAGGCGAACGTGCTAACCACTAAGCCACCGTGTCCCCCCCAGGTAGACTCTGCCTAATATAAATCTTTATATTATTCTTTATATTAACCTTTTGTTCTATGTTTATGTTCTGTAAAGCTGCTTTGAGACAATGTCAATTAATAAACTTGCAATACAAATAAACAAATAAACTTGAATTGAATTGAATTATACTACACTACTCTACACCATACTATACTATACTACTGCTACACTGCACTACACTACACTACTCTACACTACACTACCTTACACTACAATATATTACACCACACTACACTACACTACACTACACTACACTAAACCACACTATACTACACTAAAATACTATATACTATACTATACTCCTGCTACACTACACTACACTACACTGCACAACACTACTCTAGACCATACTATACTATTCTGCTGCTACACTATACTACACTACCTTACACTACAATATATTACACCACACTTTACTACACTACACTACACTACACCACACTATACTACACTAAAATTCTCTATACCATACTACACTATACTACACTATACTACACTACACTATATTGCACCACAATATACTTGTCAGGACTCTACCCGGACTCTGGCCACGTGCATTTGTTTATGTTTCTCGTCATGTGTCTGCCCCGCCTTCGTCTGCTCCTCCCTGTCGTCACACCTGATCCTTATTGTGTCATCATTGTCTTTTGTATGTAACTGTGCCGCGTTGCCTCGTGCAGCGTGGCATCTACTGTGGTTTTGTCCTGTTTCTAGTCTGCGTCATGTTTTGTGTTTTCTGTTATTAAACCCTGTTTGTTTTAGCTATCCTGCATTTGGGTCCGCTCTGTTCCGTGTACATTACAATACTACACTACTCTACACTACACTGCACTACACTACACTACACTATACTACACTGCACTACACTACACCACACTATATTACACTAAAATACTTTATACCATACTACACTACCGCTACACTACACTATACTACACTATACTACACTAAACAATACCACACTATACTACACTGCACTACATTACACTATACTATACTACACTACTGTATACCATACTATACTATACTACCGCTACACTACACCATACTACACTATACTACACTGCACTAAACTATACCACACATTTACATTTACATTTACATTTACATTTACAGCATTTGGCAGACGCCCTTATCCAGAGCGACGTACATAAGTGCTTAAATCTCTAACATTGAATACATTAATGCTGGCTCACTAAGTTACATACTTAAGATACCATGAGTTTAAAACATTTGTTCAAAGTTACAATGAAAGTGTCAAAGGTGTTTTTTTTTTTTTTTTTTTTAAAATGCAAAAGATAATGAAGAAGTGCTAGTTGAAGTGTTTCCTGAATAAGTAGGTCTTCAACCGCCGCTTGAAAATAGCCAGTGACTCAGCTGTCCGGACCTCTAGGGGAAGTTCGTTCCACCACCTTGGTGCCAGTACAGAGAAGAGTCTTGTAGTATACTTGCCTCTTACCCTGAGAGATGGTGGAACCAGTCGAGCAGTGCTGGTAGATCGGAGGGTGCGGGGTGCAGTGCGAGGAGTGATGAGGGCTTTGAGGTAAGAGGGAGCTGGTCCATTTTTGGCTTTGTAGGCCAGCATCAGTGTTTTGAATCTGATGCGTGCAGCTACCGGAAGCCAGTGGAGGGATCGCAGCAGCGGGGTGGTATGAGAGAACTTTGGCAGGTTGAAAACAAGCCGGGCAGCTGCATTTTGGATCATTTGCAGAGGACGGATTGCGTTCATAGGTAGACCTGCCAGCAGTGCATTGCAGTAATCCAGTCTAGAAATGACAAGAGACTGAACAAGTACCTGAGCAGCCTGTGTGGACAGAAATGGTCGAATCCTTCTAATGTTGTAGAGAAGAAACCGACATGAGCGAGTCACATTAGCAACATGAGAGGAAAAGGACAGTTGATTGTCCATGGTTACCCCAAGGTTGCGAGCTGTGGCTGAAGGGGAGATCAGATCGTTGTGCAAGGATATAGCAAGATCATGACCTGGGGATGAATCACCTGGGATGAAGAGCAGCTCAGTTTTGCTAGGATTAAGCTTTAACTGATGAGCAGTCATCCATGATGAAATTTCTGCCAGACATGCAGAGATCCGGTCAGAAGCTGTGGCATCTGCGGGTGGGAAAGAGAAGATAAGTTGTGTATCATCAGCATAGCAGTGGTAAGAGAACCCATGTGAGGAAATAACTTCACCAAGAGAGTGAGTATACAGGGAGAAAAGAAGAGGACCAAGTACTGAGCCTTGTGGGATGCCAGTGGAGAGTCTGCGTGGAGCAGATGTCACTCCCCTCCATGTTACCTGATATGAGCGTCCTTCCAGGTAGGAAGCGAACCATTCCCAAGCTGATCCGCAAATCCCAAGACTCCTGAGGGTGGCTAAGAGAGTCTTATGGTTGACCGTATCAAACGCTGCTGAAAGGTCAAGGAGGATAAGGACGGATGAGAGATTGGCTGATCTAGCAGCATGTAGTTTCTCAGAGACATCTAAAAGGGCTGTCTCTGTGGAATGAGCTGCTTTAAAGCCAGACTGGTTGGGGTCTTGGAGGTTGTTCTGTGAGAGATAGACAGACAGTTGATTAAAGACAATGCGTTCAAGAATTTTTGAAAGAAACGAGAGAAGTGATACCGGTCTGTAGTTACTGATGTCTGATGGATCCAGAGCAGGTTTCTTCAGGATGGGAATAACCCTTGCTCTCTTGAAGGTAGTTGGTACCTGACCAGATGCTATGGATCTATTGGTGATAGTTGTAATGAAGGGCAGAAGGTCTTGCGAGATGGTCTGCAGCAAAGTGGAAGGGAGTGGATCCAATGGGCAGGTGGTAGGATTGCAAGACTGGATGAGTTTTAGAATCTCTTCTGCTGTTACAGTTGAGAAATGTGACAACAAAGGTGTAGGGGAGTCCATACTCTGAGATGTAAGTGCAGTCGGGGCTGAAGTGAAGGTCCGGCAGATTTCCTCAATCTTCTCCTGGTAGAAAGAAGCAAAGTCTTCTGCAGTCAGGGAGGATGAAGAAGGTGGAGCCGGGGGGTTGAGCAGAGAAGAGATGATGTTGTGGAATTTCCGAGGGTCATGTGAGGAAGCTTCAAGCTTTTCCTTGTAGAAGGAAGTCTTGGCAGAAGTCACATCTGAGGAGAACTTGGCCATGAGTGTTCGGTAAGAATCAAGATCTGCATCAAGTTGTGATTTCTTCCACTTTCTCTCTGATGATCTTAGCTTTCTTCGATTGTTTCGCAGCACATCTGAAAGCCAAGGAGCAGAACAAGAAGTTTTCTTGGGTTTAGTGGACATAGGGCAGAGGAAGTCCATAGTTGAGGAAAGAGATGAGAGGAAAGTATCTGTGGCCGAGTCCAAGGGCAGTGAGGAAAAAGACTCAGGATCAGGAAGGGAAGAAAGAGTGCCAGAAGCTACAGAAGAAGGGGAGACAGAGTAAAGGTTGCGGCGGGTAAGAGCGAGGGGGTGAGAGGTAGTTTTAGGTAGGGTAGGGAGAGTGATGGTAAAGGATACCAGGTGATGATCAGAGACGTGTAGTGGGGTAGCAGTCACGTCTGTAGCTGGAGAAGGACGGGTGAAAACCAGGTCCAGCACATTGCCTCCTTTGTGTGTGGGGATGTAGCTGTTGAGTGTGAGTGTGAATGAGTCAAGAAGAGACAAGAGGGAAGAAGAATGTAGCTTGTCAGAGGGGAGGTTGAAGTCACCAAGCACTGTCAGGGGGGAGCTATCAGAAGGGAAAGCACTAAGCAGTGTGTCCATTTCTTCCAGGAAGTCACCTAGGGGACCAGGAGGGCGGTAAACAACAATGATAACAAGGTTAATTGGAGAGGTAACTGAAATGGCATGGAATTCAAAAGAGGAGATGGTTAAATGAGACAAGAGGAGAGGTGTAAAGCACCATTTCTTTGACAGCAATAAACCTGTACCACCACCCCTGCCTGTTTCTCGTGGTGAGTGAGAGAAAGCATAGGCAGAGGATAAAGCAGCTGGTGTAGCAGTGTTCTGTGGGGATATCCAGGTCTCTGTTAGCGCAAGAAAATCAAAGGAGTAATGGGAAGTTAAAGCAGAGATAAAATCAGCTTTTTTCACAGCAGACTGGCAATTCCAGAGCCCACCTACCACCACTGTTTGAGACTTACACAACAGAGGAGGGTAGATGAGGTTACTGGGATTGTGACCTCTGCTCTGTGGACGAGAGTGTCTGCGAGTGTAGGAATTGAGTACAGAGATGGGTTTAAGGCACATATTTGCAGTCAAGAGTGAGAATTAAGGTATGGTAGAATATAGCAAAACAGTATTAGACACAAAGTTTACAATGAGAGAGAGAGAGAGAGAGAGAGAGAGAGAGATACTTACAAACCGCTACAGACGCTAGCTATACTACACTGCACTACATTACACTATACTATACTACACTACGGCTACACTACACTATACTACACTGCACTAAACTACACCACACTATACTACACTACTCTATACTACACTGTACTATTCTATTCTATTTTATACTATACTATACTATATTACACTACACTACTATACACAACACTATACTATAATAACCTTCACTACACTACACTAGTCTACACTATACTACACTACTTTACACAACACTATACTACACTATACTATACTCTAAACTACTCTACACTACACTATACTACACCACACTACTCTACTCTACAGAACACTACAGTACACTACTCTCCACTACACTACTCTACACTACACTATATTACACTACACTACACTACACTACACTACACTACATTACACTACACTACACTACATTACACTACATTACACTATACTACACTACACTACACTATACTACACTACTCTACAGAACACTACAGTACACTACTCTCCACTACACTACACTACACTACACTACATTACACTACACTACACTACATTACACCACACTACACTATACTACACTACACTACTCTACAGAACACTACAGTACACTACTCTACACTACACTACTCTACACTACACTACACTACAGTACACTACATTATACTATACTATACTATACTATACTATACTATACTATACTATACTATACTATACTATACCAACTACACACACTGCTTAATAATTAGTTACATTAAAATGTCCTCAAGAATAGAGTGACTTCAGGGGGATGAAGGAATGAAAGAAAACTGAGATAAAAGTAAACTGACCCATAAACTACCGATCTCAGCCAATCAAAGCATTGATCAGTTACAAATAACCTTCTGTAGTGACTCCATTTTCCATTCACAAACTGTGTGTGTGTGTGTGTGTGTAGTCAGATGCTTTCAGACTAATGGAGATTTCCATTATACTTGATTTTTTTATATTTAGTCAGTGATCTGTGCTTTAATGAATCATGTGATCAGCAAAAATTGATTAGTGCCCTAGATTCAGAACACACACACACACACACTCACACATACATGCACACACTGTACTTTGTCATTGTGCTTATCATCATTATTGCTGGCACGCTATAAAACTCACACACACTCACTCACACTCACACAATCTCCAGAGAGACATCCTGTGGCTGCACGTGTACCTGCACAGGTGTGTGTGTTTGTGTGTTTGTGAGTCACTTTGAATACACACCAATCTTCCAGACGTGTTCTGTACTTTTAGACGGGTGACGATCTCTCTAAACACACACGAAGGTGAGTTCTGAAAGACACACTGTAACACGTATGAGGGTTAAATCTGGAATGTAGGTGGTCTGTGAGCAGAGGTCTGAACTACACAACTAATAACTGTGTGTGTATTTGTGTGTCTCTCTCTCTTTCTCTTTATCTCTTTCTCTCAGTGATGAAGGACAGAGCCGCCTCTATCCCTCCTGCCGTCTCCACCGTGGCTCTGATCGGTGATGATGTGAGGACGGATGAGGACGTGTGGGACGATGTGGATTTAGAGGACACGGGGGTCGCATGGGCAGGTGTGGAGTTTAACCTTTCTGATTTCACACAATTTAAACACGTCGTCGTGAAGCTCTTCACCTGCTGAAGTCCAGCAGGTGTTGATTAATTCTCCATAACAGCAGGTCTGACTGCAGCGCAGGTTTATATTCATGCCCTCACTCTGAAACCTTATCGTTTCCATAGTAACGTCTCGTTCACTGGGTCTTGTACATAAACAGATTAAAACACGGAAAAAGTTGTTACTTCTTCAGGACAGAGGAGTTTACACCACTCTCTCTCTCTCTCTCTCTCTCTCTCTCTCTCTCTCTCTCTCTCTCTCTCTCTCTCTCTCTCACAGATCTGGACAGTAAGGGGAGAGCGTTGCGTGTTTTGGTCTCAGTGGTGAAGTTGGTGGTGCTCTTGGGTTTGCTATATAGCTTCGTCTGCTCTCTGGATGTCCTCAGTTCTGCCTTTCAGCTTGTTGGAGGTTCGCAAGAGTTTTTGTTCAGACTTTAGTTCCACACACACAACCCCCCCCAACACACACACACATTTTAATCTTAATATTATTTTGTGTGTGTGTTTGTGTTTGTGTATGTGTAGGTAAGGCAGCTGGAGATATCTTCCAGGAGAACCAGGTGTTGTCGAATCCTCTGGCCGGCTTGGTGATTGGCGTCCTGGTCACTCTGCTGGTGCAGAGCTCCAGCACCTCCTCGTCTATTGTGGTCAGCATGGTGTCCTCTGGACGTGAGTCAAATAAGTATGATGATGATGATGATGATGATGATGATGGTAGCGGTGATGAAGGAGGTAATGAATCTCTACCTTTCCTCCAGTGCTTCAAGTCTCCACGGCCGTCCCCATCATCATGGGCACCAACATCGGGACGTCGGTGACGAACACGGTGGTAGCCATGACACAGGCTGGAGACAGGAACAAGTTTCGCAGGTAGGACGTGTCGCCACACCAGAACATCTCACACCATAATGCTAGCTACAGTATGGCTAAACATCTGGAATCAGAGCTTTTACCTGTCTGATGCCTGAAAAGTATAAGTTAGAGACAAAAAACAAAGACTTAACCACGCCCCTTTACATGAATTTTTAACCAATCAG
>NC_083461.1:39953460-39958460 GCF_030014155.1 Tachysurus vachellii | reverse complement strand
AAGGCAGAACAATTAAGGGCAGAGTTTGTCGGTAAGCTGATGGATGTCTGATACAGCTGAAGATAAACAACTGGCTGTGTGCTGAAAGTACGTCGTGTTCAACAGATAACTCAGCAGCGGTGGTGTGAGTGTGTGAGTGTGTGGGTGTGTGGGTGTGTGATTGATACACATCTATAAAGCTAACACATTACTCAAGGTCGACTTTGATTTTCTTCAAATTTATTAACGTTTATATCATTATGTCACAGATACATTACTTTTTATATTAATTGATGCTAATTTATTATTAAAGACAATGAATAAAGCTTCATGTTTTAGCAAATCTGTTTTCAGAATATTATTAAACATTAAACTAAAGAATTTAATTAATAACCAGAT
Organism: Tachysurus vachellii; assembly: GCF_030014155.1. NCBI lineage: Eukaryota > Metazoa > Chordata > Actinopteri > Siluriformes > Bagridae > Tachysurus > Tachysurus vachellii. The sequence goes on along the minus strand of NC_083461.1, from coordinate 39,958,082 downwards.
GTCACACTGTTCTTTAAAATTCTTTTCTAAACATATGAACATTTAAAATATTCAATAAAACTTGAAATGCTTTATGTAAACATAGTATTGTTGTATCGCTAAACTTAATACTGCTTAACTTTGTAATTATCTTAGATTATGTGCTATTTTTCATCTCTACACATTGATTATTCTACACTATTCTCTAGTAATATTTATTGCTGCTACAGTCGACATTCTATTAAATACCGTCACTCACAAAGGTCTAGTCGCTTGAGAACAAATTGACCTGAAGTGCCGCTGAAATATATTTCTAATCAAGATTTCTTTACAAGAAATGGCTCATTTTAATCCCAACAGCTTTTGTAATAATGTTTCAATGCAAAACGAAACTGTCAAAAAGAATTCTAATATTCACAGCTTGGTAAAGCCCATTGAGTCAATTTTTGCAAAGACATAAGTGTTGTCTCCTTGTCATATGAGCTTCACCTGTGACTAATAATGGATCAATTAGGTCTCAGGTGTGTATAAAAAGAACCCCAGTACACTAGAACTTCACATCTACTGCAACTTGACCTCTACAAACATGCCTAAGATTCACACTGAGACTAAAGTTTTGATTATCAAGAGGCTGAAGACCAGATCTACAGCTGATGTGGCAGACACCTTCAATGTGTCTCAGCATCAAGTACAGAGGATGAAAAAAAGATTTGAAGAGACTGGAGACGTTTTGGACAAGCCCAGGTCAGACAGACCCCGCAAGACAACTGCTCGAGAGGACCGTTTGTTGGCTCAAACATCCAAGGCCAGCCCATTTTCCACTGCAGCAGAGCTCCACGAGACCTGGTCACCTGAAGTCCCTGTGTCAACCTGAACAGTTTGTCGAATTCTGTCTCCAAATGGCCTCCATGGTCGAATCAGTGCCCAGAAGCCAGCACTAAACAAAAGACAATTGAAAACCCATGTGGCATTTGTCAAGGCCCACAGCCTGCTGAAAGGATGGATGCTGGAAAAGTGGAAGAAGGTGGATTTTTCAGATGAATCTTCTGTTGAATTACACCACAGTCGCCGCAAATATTGCAGGAGACCTACTGGAGCCCGCATGGATCCGAGATTCACCCAGAAAACAGTGAAGTTTGATGGCGGAAAAATCGTGGTCTGGGGTTCCATCCAGTATGGGGGTGTGCGAGAGACCTGCAGGGTGGAAGGCAACGTCAATAGTCGAAAATACCAAGAAATCTTAGCTACCTCTTATATTCCCAACCATAAAAGAGGCCAAATTCTGCAGCAGGATGGTGAAGGTGAAGAAGATCAAGATGCTCCAGGATTGGCCAGCCCAGTCACCAGACATGAACATCATTGAGCATATGTGGGGTAGGATGGAAGAGGAAGCATGGAAGACGAAACCAAAGAATATTGATGAACTCTGGGAGGCATGCAAGACTGCTTTCTTTGCTATTCCTGATGACTTCATCAATAAATTGTATGAATCCTTGCCAAACCGCATGGATGCAGTCCTTCAAGCTCATGGAAGTCATACAACATAGTAAATTTGGGTCTCACAGCACCGCTACTTCATTTGCTGACATATTTTTGTATTTGCAGTAAATTTCTGTAAAGGCGACAAAACTTTTGTCTTGCCAAAATTTGACCTTTCTGTCTTGATTAAATGATAAATCTTTTTTCAGGGAAACTAATTTATTTCAGTGCATTAAACATCATTTGGGAGGGTTTTAGCTTTTCATATGAGCTATTTCTAACTCCAATTGATTAATTAAAAGTCAGGTTAATAGCAAATGTTTCTACAAAATAGATAAGCGACAAGACTTTTGTCAGGGACTATGAATTAGCAATTAACTAGCAAATAAATTAGCAATTAAAACTATTAAATGATCTTAAACTGGTCATTTTGATGATATTAACTCATTAATACAGAAACTCTGCCACCTGCTGGTGATAATAAACTCTTTTTCTTTTAGTCTTTATTGACACTAGTTATGATTTGTTGTCAAGTCAAGAAGTTTTTATTGTCATTACAACCATATATAGCTGTTACAGTACACAGTGACATGAGACAACGTTTCTCCAGGATCAGGGTGTTACATACAACAAAGACAGGGCTATAAGGACTTAGTAAGTTAGTCCTAGATACATAAAGTGTATCTGTGTAACCTGGTGTACACAGTGCAGGACAAGACAGACAAGACAGTGCAGGACAAGACAAACAAGACAGACAAGACAGTGCAGACAAAAGGTTACAAGACAATACACAAATTACAAAGAAGGCAATACACAAAAGACAGTAAACAGAAACAGCGCCGACCGACCAGTGTCAATACTGTATGTAAATACTGTAAGTTCAGACAATATTGCATGCAGTAATACTAGAATGAACACAGTTTCTTAGCAGCAGGTCCCTGAGATAGTGTATAAGATTGTGCAAAAACAGCAACAACTGAAATATTGTACAGTATGAGCAAAACGACTGAAGTGTTAGGCAAAGTGTGTAAAGAGCAAGAAAGTAAAAAAAGTGTGCAATAACAGCATGTAAACAGTTTGATGGCTGTATATTAGAAGTGTGTGTTTTAGGTGTAGGTCTGTACAGTCCATACAGATGATGTGCATGTGTGTGTTGTGCTCAGTACAGAGAACTCTAATGGCTTGTGGGAAGAAACTGTTACACAGTCTGGTCGTGAGGGCCCGAATGCTTCAGTACCTTTTTCCAGACAGCAGAAGGGTGAAGAGTGTGTGTGAGGGGTGTGTGGGGTGAAGTGTGTGTGAGGGGTGTGTGGGGTGAAGTGTGTGTGAGGGGTGTGTGGGGTGAAGAGTGTGTGTGAGGGGTGTGGGGGGTGAAGAGTGTGTGTGAGGGGTGTGTGGGTTCCACAATGCTGTTGGCTTTGCGGATGCAGCGTGTGGTGTAAATGTCCATGATAGAGGGAAGAGAGACTCCAATGATCTTCTCAGCTGTCCTCACTATCCGCTGCAGGATCTTGTGATCTGAGATGGTGCAGTTCCCAAACCAGACAGTGATGCAGCTGCTCAGGATGCTCTCAATGGTCCCTCTGTAGAACATGGTCATGATGGTGGGAGGGAGATGTGTCTTTCTCAGTCTTTGTAGGAAGTAGAGACGCTGCTGGGCTTTCTTGGTGATGGAGCTGGTGTTGAGTGACCAGGTGAAGTTCTCCGCGAGATGAACACCAAGAAATTTGATGCTCTTGACAATCGCTACAAATGATCCGTCGATGTTCAGCAGAGAGTGGTCACTCTGTGCTCTTCTGAGGTCAACAACCATCTCTTTAGTTTTATCCACATTCAGAGACAGGTTGTTGGTTCTACACCAGGTAGTTAGCTGTTGCACCTCCTCTCTGTATGCTGACTCGTCGTTGTTGCTGATGAGACCAACCACAGTCGTGTCATCGGCGAACTTGTTGATATAGTTTGATCTGTGCATTGCTGCACAGTCGTGAGTCAGCAGAGTGAACAGCAGTGGACTGAGCACACAGCCCTGAGGAGCTCCAGTGTTCAGTGTGGTGGTGCTGGAGATGTAAGAATATTCACAGTATTTTAACCCTTTCACAAAACCTTTAAGGCTACATACATATGGAATAAATTATAGGCTGATTTTAGGGTGTGGATTACCTACAAATCACTCAAGACCATTAGATGTGTTGCGCAACAATCAAAGAGAGCTAAGATCATCTGAGAAAAAGTGGAAGAAAGTTCTCCTCAGATGTGACTTCTGCCAAAACTTCCTTCTACAATGAAAAGCTCAAAGCTTCAGCACAAGACCCTCAGAAGCTCCACATCATCATCTCTTCTCTACTCAACCCCCCGGCTCCACCTGCCTTATCCTCCCTGACTGCAGAAGACTTTGCTTCTTTCTACCTGGAGAAGATTGAGGAAATCTGCTGGACCTTCACTTCAGCCCCGACTGCACTTACATCTCACAGTATGGATTCCCCTACACCTTTGTTGTCGCATTTCTCAACTGTGGCAGCAGAAGAAATTTTACAACTCATCCAATCCTGCAATCCTACCACCTGCCCATTGGATCCACTCCCTTCCACTATGCTCCAGACCATCTCACAAGACCTTCTGCCCTTCATTGCCACTATCATCAATAGATCCATAGCATCTGGTCAGGGACCAACTACTTTCAAGAGAGCAAGGGTTATTCCCATCCTAAAGAAATCTCAGTATCTACAGACATCAGTAACTACAGACCGGTATCACTTCTCTCCGTCCTTATCCTCCTTGACCTTTCAGCAGCGTTTGATACGGTCAACCATAAGACTCTCTTATCCACCCTCAGGAGTCTTGGGATTTGCGGATCAGCTTGGGAATGGTTCGCTTCCTACATGGAGGGACGCTCATATCAGGTAACATGGAAGGGGAGTGACATCTGCGCCACACAGTCTCTCCACTGGTGTCCCACAGGGCTCAGTACTTGGTCCTCTTCGTTTCTCCCTGTATACTCACTCTCTTGGTGAAGTTATTTCCTCACATGGGTTCTCTTACCACTGCTATGCTGATGATACACAACTTATCTTCTCTTTCCCACCCTCAGATGCCACAGCTTCTGTTCAGATCTCATCATGTCTAACAGAAATATCATCATGGATGACTGCTCATCAGTTAAAGCT